>NC_063193.1:330631-630631 GCF_017589495.1 Alosa alosa | reverse complement strand
TGTCAGATAATATTGAAGTATATTAAATCAAATATATTTGAAATGGGCTGTTAAAATATGTTCGCCTAAAATATGTTCGATAATATGATTATCATTGAAATAGGCAAGCAAATAGGCGTAAATAGTGATGGGCGAACGAAGCCTTGTGAAGCTTTTGAAGCTTCTTCCTGATTGTATCGCAAAATGATCCGAAGCATCGAAGACAACACAGTGACATCTGGTGGTCAGCAGAAATGACAGCGGCTATGAATTCGACACAGCCGAACAAAGCTTACAACATGAACATGAGAGACAGAATGCATGGACACATGCATATGGCATGAGATGACTGAAAATTAAATAAATTAATTAGAACTAGGGTATGATGTTTTAATATAGCCTAGTGTGTTTAGCGTTTGAATTTACGTGAGTTCAATTTGTTTTAACAAACTGCAGCAAGAAATTGGGGCAGCCGTGGCCCACTGGTTAGCACTCTGGACTTGTAACCGGAGGGTTGCCGGTTCGAGCCCCGACCAGTGGGCCATGGCTGAAGTGCCCTTGAGCAAGGCACCTAACCCCTCACTGCCCCCCGAGCGCCGCTGTGGTTGCAGGCAGCTCACTCGCCCGGGATTAGTGTGTGCCTCACCTCACTGTGTGTGTTTCACTAATTCACGGATTGGGTTAAATGCAGAGACCAAATTTCCCTCACGGGATCAAAAGAGTATATATACTTATATACTATACTGAAATGCAGCCCTTTGCTATGTGGCAATATCAATTGACTTTAAATAAATAAAGTTTAGGCCTTATTCAATAAACTGCCATAGCCTACTCATAACCAAGAGGCATTGGGTAGTCTGTTTTAGAACTAAATAGGCCGTTGTTAAAAAAAAATAGTTCATGCACATCCTTTCTTGCAGTAGGGCTACAATACAGTAGAGGTAATGATAAGGACGATAAATCTGGCGATGTGGGTTCAATCCCCGCACTATACGATGGATTTTTATTAGGCTTATGCAACAACAGAAAACATTTGAAATTTGACTTCTTTGAAGTTCTTTAGCAACAATGATTGCTGAGTAACGTAACACAGGTTTTGTTAAATTAGAGCAGTAGGCTACAGAGAATACAGCAGTGTTGCTCCTGTTGGGTATCAGGGCAGCAGCAAACTTTCTAATCCAGCAAAACCCTTCGGTGACGTTTGAAGCTTTGGACGTCACCAGTCATGTGCTTATGCCAATTTGATACAAGCTCCAACACACTGTGTCGAAACAATTTGCTTCACGGGGGTGATACAAGCTTCGGTGCCTCAGTGTCGAATGTCCCATCACTAGGCGTAAAGGATATGCCTATTTTTAAAGGGAAAGGGCAGGATTAGCTATATGTCCCCCTCTGCTGGAGAAATTGTGCATTATGCTATTTTAAACTGTGGAAAAAGGTAACGATAAAGCACATGGATTTGTTTACAAGCTAGCAAAACGGTTAGCATAAGTTCGGCAGAACAATGTGGATGTTACAAGGTAAGAAACACGATTTAAAACGAGTTTCTTGTTTCTCACTTCTCTTTCCGGGACGGTAGTCTCAATGTTACAAGGTTGGTTTTCCGCCTGGATACGCTAGGGGCAGCGGGGAAACCCAGTAAACAAAATAAAGTCATGGCAACGTCCCCTAAAGGTCCCCTGGCGAACGTCACCTCCTCAACATTGTGTAGGGTTCCCTTGATGTCCCGCGGACCTCTGTTCGGGAGGTTTAAAAGACGTCCCCAAGACTTTGTCTGTAATGGCCACCGCGACGTTATGTGCGCGGCGTTTATATTTCCGCGATTTTTTAAATCATGTAGGACAAGCCATATTTTAAGACAAAAAAAACATTTTCCCACCTCAGGCATAAATCCCTATTAATATTTTCCTTTTTTATTGTAGCCCAGGTGTCTTTTTTTTTTTTACCACCCCGTAATGGACAAGATGCGCTCCATTTAGACATAATGCATAAATTGAATTCAGAACATTTCATGTTTTCCTGTCATAAAAATGTCCTTAATTTGATATTAAAAGTTATAGGTTTGTTTTTAATTGGAGATTTGCAGAATTTAGATTCTAATCTTCAAACTGTGAATTCAAGATGCCCATTGGTTGGTGTTTTGAACAATATTGGCTATTTTACTCCCTATTGTCAAATTAAAGTTACATGTGTAAATAGGCCCACTTCATCACACTATGATCAAACATTTATTTATGGGCTATTTCACTCACTCTCTAGTATTTAAAAAAAAAAAAAAACATGGTGGTAAATCCTGTTACGGGGTGGTTAATTTTGTTTGTTTCCATAATTTAACAATAATTTGATTAGTTCTGGACATATGTGTGGACTGTTAATGTCGTAATAAGGCAAGATCCAAAGTATATATAAACATTTTTATTGATATGAAGTTTAAAATGTAAATTTATGTCATGAAATACTGGGTACATTCAACATGGATAGATTTCAGAAGATTGAATACATTCATTTTTGAAATATGATCATAAAATTGGGTACATTGAAAAAGAAAAGTACTCTCAGGAGGGGTGTCAAAAGCCTTCATTCTAGCCTTCGCCTACCCTGGAAATCCAGAGTTCTCGCAAGAGCACAATGGAATTGTCTCTGCGAGACACTCTGGCAATGAGCAATGATGCACGTTACTTTTTCCCCTTGCATCCCGTGGAACCAATCAAATCGTATCTGACATAGGCGGGCCAGAGGCGCGCTAAACTGATGACGACAGCGCTGCAACGTTGGAAACATTGATCGTAGTGTTATCCAATTGCGTCGAAGTCCGGAATCATTCAGAGTAAACATTAGTCTGGTGTTATCCAATTGCGTGAAGTGAGATTTTCAAATGCATGCTTGGTGCCACCCCTCGAGTTGGGCCATTACATGATTGTTCGTGGCCAGACCCTTAATCTTTCTAGATTATCAGGGTGTGGATTTTCCAGGCTATCCTTTGCCTGCTTTCTCCTTTCAGGGCTAGTCCACACGTACCAAACCGATCTTTTTTTCCTCCGTCTTCCCTGGAACCGTATCAAGAATATTTGCGTCCAAACGGATCCATCTCAACATGACTCAACACGTTACTTCATATCCCAGGCCTAGAGGTGGCACTGTTTCTGTTACAGAAATTGACCAAAGCTTGTGTGCTGTAGGCTATACAAACAGACAGAATAGGCTACTTATTTAAAATGGCTAGTGCAAGGAAACCAGAATTGTTTGTGTGGACTGATAGTGAACTGTCAACTGTAGTCAACTGTAAAACTAATAAACTTCATTTTTACGGTTTGTGAAGGGTGCAGTCCCGTCCTTTATTTGGCTAACGCAGGTACAAATAATCTGCTTTACTTTCTTTGGTTGTAGGATAGTCCGCGATTCACATTAGTTTTGGCTATCACCGCAAGTGCATAGGCTACTGAACGCTAGGCCTACCCAAGTTCTAGGCTATTCCGTCGCCACATTTATAATATTGCTATAATACCTTCGTTAGTAACATTTAAACTTACACCGCACTTTCCTAGTAAATGGACGGGGCCTCATTCTGTTCCTTCCACTTTTAACTTCCTCCAACTTAACAACTTCTTCCCTCTTTCGACATCTCGTCTCCATCTTTGCCACTCCATCTCTAGATACTGCTGCCTCCTCTCTGGATCAGCATTCGGCGAGCACAGAATAGTCACTGTCGTTCAGCATTACTCATTGGAGCCATGATTGTCTGCAAATTATGAAAATTATCATAATTATTTACACTGACTAGGTGTGTGTGCCAAGTTGAGAGAGAGAGAGAGAGAGAGAGAGTGTTCATGACTGGGTTGTCACTAGATACACAAAAAAGCTAAGTACTCTCACATTTTGAAATGCATTCATTTGCTGTGATGACCGCAGAAACTTCCGTTCTGCTTGTAGTTAGCCCTTCCCAACAAGTCCATCACAACTAGTTAATAATTATTTCTCACCACAATAGTCTCCAGTAGGCTAACATTGGCATACAATATAGTCATAAAATATTAACAGTGACCAATGCATAATGAACCAGCATTCAACAGATTAGCTGGTTGCTATGGAGTCATTCCTAAGGGCTCACTGCAGAAAGAAGAGTCATCACAGTATGTAAAACTATATATAAATATAATTTTTATGAATTGTGTAATCTAAATGGCAATGACAACCACTCTACATTCCCCTTACCACCCCATAACGATACAAAGTGTTATGGGGTGGTATGTTACGGGGGGTGGTAAATTTCACCTCAGAATGACTGCAGCTAGCACTGTAATTGACTAGCTAAGATAGCAAATATTAGCCTGGCTAGCGCCACCACTTCTCAATGAGACGTGGTCTGGGAACCAAACATTCATTTTCTCGTATTTGAAAAAAATGCCCAGATCCGTTTATTGGGTGCCACGGATGTCTATCAAATGCGTCTGTGCATAGCTCATCATCGCCTTGCTTTTCCCACCTGTTCTGTGATTGGTTCCCTATCTCAGGCGAAAATTTGCTCCATGGTCTCCAGGCTGCCTTAGCAGCGTGAATCAAATCGCGCGCAAGGCAGCATGGGAACACCCAGGCTAAGCAAATATACCATTCAGTTTAAAATTTCCTTCACTTTACATTACAGTTGAAAAAAAAACCCTAATTTAACAGTTTCCCTATCTATTATACGTTATGGGGTGGTAAGGTTAAGCTTAACGGACCCTATCTAACTACCAAAAAGAGCAAATAAATCATATAAAATTGTCTGGGAACTTGCCTGCTTGAGACCTTGGCTCCTGCAAGGGTTTGAGTGATGTCATCTGCTGTCTGTGATGTCACTTAAAGAAACAGTGTCTTTGTAATAGCCAGAACATGTAAGCGTTATGGGGTGGTATGTAAAACTACGGGACGGGCATAAATTATGATTTTTGTATGGGAAATCATACTTTTATTTAAAAAAAACATATAGTATAGTATCAAGAGCATATTTTTAATCATGACATTAATGAAAATTTGGTTAAAAAATGAAATGTTCTAATTAATAGATTAGGTGCGAATTCCATATGTGACTTTACGGACATGGGGAAATTGGCCATGTCCTTGGTAAAGATGACTAAAAAGTGTAGGATTTATATTTACAATGACATTGAAATATGCATTATGTAATTCATAACACTTAAATTAACAGGTTTGATCCTTTGAAATACATTTTGACACATTTTTACATTGTTGAGAGCTCATGAAATGGACCGGACGCAAAAGGCACCGGTTTCGTAGAATGACCCTCCTGAAGGAAATACAGTGCATGAAAATGCAAAAAATATGATGTAAAATATCATAGAGTAAAAACAAACTATATTGGTTGCTAGGTAGATGAGGTTTAATATAGTTGGAATGATTGAACGGTTAAATAGGTGGATAATTTAAATGGTTAAATTATTTAGGTAGATAATTGACGATAACTGACAGTTGGAATGGCTCTAATGTTTGCTAGCAGTTATGCTAACTATGTTATCAAAGATAATAATGTTAACCAAGTTACTTTTAGCAGTTTTGCTAAAAATGCTGACTAACATGCTAACAATGCTAACTTGTATGTCTGTGTTGTATGTCTTGTATGTCTTGTTGTCTTGTGTCACGGGAACGCTGGCGACTACGCCGCTCCGTCCGGCATCTTTTGTCTTATTGTCTTTTGTTTTTTGTCAATGTATTGTATGTAGAGCGCTTTGGGTTGCACTTTGTGCATGCTAAATGCGCTATACTAAATAAAACTGACTTGACTAACCATGTTACTTAGCTAACTTAGATAACTAGCTACAGTGGGTAGGAACATTTAGAATGGCTGAACAGTTGAAAAGTTCAGTAGTTTAAAGGCTTAAATTGTTTAACAGTGAAATATTGTAGTGAGGACTTTTATTTTGAAACAGTTTTTGGCAGAGGAATCAGTTGAACAGGATGTGTAGTCTTAATAGGGCCAGTTTGTATGCTTAAAGCCTGAGACTCTATAGTTGATGCAGGTGGTCCTAACACCTGCCATAGGATTCTAATTGCTTAACGGCTCTATTGTGATGTCATCAGCCCATGTTAAGTCTATGGGGAAATTTTGAATAGTTTTTAATTAATAGTTTAAAAAGTATAAAAGTTACAAAGATGAAAAATACAAAGCCCCCATGTCCTAAGTAAGACCTACGCAACGCAGTTTGAATGAAGGTTCTACGTTAAATGGTTGAAGCTGCATTAAATGCGTTAGAAGAAGAATCAGAAGAAGAAGAAAAAGCCTTGGAATAACAGTACAGTGCATTTTCATGCACTGTAATTACACTTACCTCATGTTTTCACGTCGACCAGTCATGTATGAAATCACGTCCTCCTTATGCATTACAGTTACACTAATGATGAGTAGACATGGACCTTTATACAGGGCTAGGATGTGCTGCTTTCACATCTACTTTCTTAATAAACTAATATGACTTTTTAATGGGCATATCCCGTAGCATATTGTTCAAAACATCATCAGAGTAGGCCTAGGCTAGCCTAAGATAAATTGTTCAAACCATATTGTTTCAAAATAAAAAAAAAACTAATAATAGCCAAAAATACGTAAATGAATCGCAATGCATGCTGGGAAGCAAAACTCAACATGAAATAAAGTACATGAAATACAAACAAACAACCAAAACTAGGCTAATCATTGTCAACATGTAAATTAAATGTAACATTATTGTGAATCAAATTAAAATGTTCTCTTTTGCAAACGTAGGCATAGTAACAGAATAATTTAATAATGTTACAAGATACTACATCAATCGGTATGTTTCATTGGGCTACTAGGCTATTTGTTTTGCCTTGATTCATTTAGGCTAGGCCTTTTTATTCAGGGGCCATATTCACAAAGAATTTTAAGGCTAAAAGTAGCTCCTAACTGGCGAATTTAGGAGCAACTCCTAAAAATAATGGGCGTGTCACTCCTAACTTTAGGACTCCTAATTTTTTCACAAAAAGTAATTCACGAAGCATTTTAGACCTAAAAGTAGCACCTAAGTCTGGGAGTAGCCTACTCCTAGTAGTAAGATAAAAGCCTTTGTGAATAGCCTAGCCTACGGCCCCAGTTATTCATCATCTTCAGTCCTTGTGTAGCGCACGCATTCTGAGACCTGTCACTCATCATCGTAAGGGAGGTGTTTGGAATCATGCCCGCGTTACAATCATCAGCCAATCAAGGTGGTCACGCTTGCCCATTTACCCAAATTAATGGTCGAATATTACTGATGATCATTGTTATTTAAGAACATGCAGTGTGCGTAGGGTACCAAAACATCTTGCTCGTAAAAAAGCATCATAACGCACATTCTGGCGGGTCTGTTATTTACTGTAGGCTGCGCAAACCACATGCCTTAATTTTGGGCAAGCCTGCATTCATTCATTCATTCAACCTTTATTTATTCTCGGAGGGTCATTGAGGGAAGCCCTCATTTTCAATGAAGCCGAAATTACAGAAGCGAAGCAAAGCGCTCCACAAACAAGACAACATTCGAGGCCTTCTGTTGAAGAATTTTATATAAATCCTGCGCTGACAGTATTCCTCCTGCCCCTGATAGGCCTACCACAGCTGTGGATAGTGTGGAATGTTCAAGTAATAACACAATCCAATGTGTGTCTCAATTGTCCCCCGCTGACCACCTCACACATTTCTCTAGATTTTGCAACGAACTTACATGACACAATGCCATAAAATATGCCAGTTTTAGGACACAGAATAATGTTTGTAATGATACCAGGTAGGCCAGGTATTGTCGAAGGTGCATGGTGAAGTGAAATTCTTACTTTGGAAAACAAACATTTGCCGAGATCATCGCCGATCATCAGAATATTGCAACAGATTCTGTGTTCTGGACTGCAGGTAACTTGTTAAGCCAGTGGTTCTCAAACTTTTATTTCATTCCCCACTTTGATCAAGGGGCATGACTGATGATAGTGGAGGAGGCTTTTGAAGTCAGCATCTTCGACGGTAGTCTATTAAAAATATACGTTTTCGATGTCCCAAACGGAGAGCCATACTTTATTGTTTTTAACGATCTCTATGCTACTCACAAAAATGTAGGCATGGGGACATGATGAAGTAGGTTATCCAACTGTCGTGTGTTAAATTATTGTGATTACGAGCCAGTAGTTTTCAAACATTATGCGTGACTCGGACATCTAACTAAATGCAACAGGCTCATATCGTCCTCGCATTCGCAAAATGAGGACCAGTGTTTTGTGAAATTGCAAATAGCTATTCGTTTTAACTATTTTTTTTATGATAGTAGCCTATACAAAAAGCACTTCATACTATCTTAATCTTGGAATATGGGGAGGGAAGTGGCGCGTCTGCAGTCAGCCAAATATGAATGTAATTCTGCGGCCTAAAGCAGATGTAATTGTTTATCGTACAGAAAAATAAAAATGACATGTCAAGCAGTCAATTGACTACATTGCAGTCAAGAAGTAGGGCAAATTAATTTACGAAACCAAAACGTGGGTCATAGTTGTCTAAGCCTCTATTGCGTAGCCTGTTAAAAACATCACCAGATAGTATTAAATCGGCAACAACAGAAGCCTACCCAAGGCTACAGATTAATTCTGAACAGTTATTTCTCTACTGGCTCAATTATCACACCACTGTTTTGATTTGCGTAGTTGCGTTAACCCCAACACTGACAATAATGTAGACAGCAAATTTCTCGATTTTCGTGTAGTCAAGCCTTAAGCCATACCCAAGTAGCCTAAATCGAGGTAATGTTTAATTATGTATGATTTATTTTGTTATTGAATTCGTAGGCTGGGATTACTCTCGGCAACAATTATGTAAGTAATGGACGGCAGGCAGAGCGATGTACAGTGGCAGAGCGACGCACAGTGGCTGAAAGTGGTACTAAAGCTTCACGCAGCTTCACGCCGCGTAATGCGCGAATGAAGTGGTCATTTGAAAGCAATGCCCACTGTACATGCTCCAAATGTAAAGCACTTTGAGCTGCATTCTGTGTATGAAAGGTGCTATACAAATAAAGCTTATTATTATTATTATTATTATTATTAGTGTTCTTAACAGTCTTCTGTAAATAAAACAAAATTAACCAAACTGCATGGTTGTCATAAATCCATATTTTTATGAAAAAAACCAATTATACCAATTGAACCAATTATACATTAATGGCAATGTAAATGAAACGTACATTCAAAAGTAATTTTTTTTTTTTTAAATTAGCTCTGAATTTTCAGGTTTTTGAACTATGCTTTGCTGGTATGTTTTGATTTACAATCCAAATATAACTTGCCTGACTAGAATCACAGTGCATTCATAGAAACTCCCAGTTAAGCACATCGCAAAGATGCACCTTATGAGCTCCACCTAACACTGTTGGTTCGACCTGCATAAATGATAGAGCTGGGTTTAAATGGGCCCTTCACCAATTTGGAAATTATGTTACTAAGAAAGGTACAATGTTTTCTCTAGTATTCCAGGGTGGTATTCCCTATTCTGTACCAACAATCTGGAGTTAAGCTATTCAGACAATCTTAAGACAAATAACTGAAATTCAAAAAATTAAAAAATAGAGTGATCTTAGATCTGCAAGTGTTTCAGTTTAGACAAGTCAGGCTAATACATAGGTGGTAGGCATGGAGAATGTGCATTTACATTTCACAATTAACTTGCATGTACATATCTGTTAAAAAATAACCTTATCCAGACAAAAAAAAAAAAAACTTAAGTTTACACACAAACAATTCTTGAAAGACTTCTTCACTTCTTGCGTAGCATCTGGGCAAAGTCCTCATTGGACATGGGCTTGTTTTGCGTTACTGTAAGTGGCTCGAGCCTGGTTCCATTTGCTGCTGTTGACTCTGGTACCAGCTGTCGATGCAGGGAGCGTGGGAGAAGGGCGATCTGTGTGCGACTTCTCCCCCTACTGTTAAAAAGGGAACATGCTGCTCATTATTTCATCTTAGGACTCTGACTAAACATCTGAATGATGTTGATATAAAACAAATGTTTAACTTGCATGACTTCTTTTACAGTACAATCAATTTGCCATTTATTCAGTCTACAATTAGTCTATACTGCGTTATGCATGCCTGTGATATTTTATGGGTACTGTTTGGACACTTTTACACTTAACATCCTGTGAAATCACTAAGCATAATATGTTAAAATGCATCAGCACAGTGACCAAGGGTGTATTTATAAGTAAACAGGGTCGGTGATATACAGTGCTGTGAAAAAGAATTTGCCCCCTTCCCGATTTCTTCTATTTTTGCATATGTCACACTAAAATGTTTCAGATAATCATACAAATTTTTAATAGCTTGAGTGAACACGAAATGCATTTTTTAAACAATTATTTAATTTATTGAAGGAAAAAGCTATCCAACCCTACCTGGCCCTATGTGAAATGTAATTGTCCCCTTAGTAACTAAATTAACAAATTAACCTAATTTAATTTACAATTGGATTCAACTTCACTAGACCTAGGCATGATTACTGCCAACCCTGTTGAATCTAAACATCACTTAAATAGAACCTGTCTGGCAATGTGAAGTTGGCTAAAAGGTCTCAAAAAGCAGCACATGATGCTGCGATCTAAAGATCTACAGATGCACTGCAAAGAAATAAAATCTAACCAAGTGTTATCAATCTTATATTAAGATCAAAACATCTATTTGGTATTGTTTATAGCAGTGGTCACCAACCTTTTTGAGCCCAAGATCCCTGACCTCGCCCTGAACAAAGGCCAGATCTACCTTGAAGCGTCAAAAGAAAATCAAAGCTAAATTACTTCCAATTTAAGGCCTTTTATTTAGGCAAATGTATCAGGTCAAAAATATCACATCCTCCACCCCCTTATACAGGTGTCAATGAGATAACAACACTTAACATAGTCTTTACTTACATGTTTTTGTTTTTGATTTTCTAATTGGAGTAAGTGTTTGTGACAATACGTCATGATAAATTTGATAATGTTTGATCGCTGTTTTGGTATGAAGCATCTTTCACGTAATAAATGCGCACTCTAGAAAGTGAAAGTAACCTAAGCCTAGGCCTACAATGCACTCCTTGTCTGTGCACGTCCGCAATCGATTACATTCTTCAAATGGAGAACAAATTCCTGATCGCTAAACGTTTTCATTTTCTGTCCGTTAGCAGTTGATGTAGAAGCACCTAGCATAATTTGCCTTCAGCGGTGACAAGTCCTGTTGAGAGAGAGAGAGAGAGAGAGAGCGCACCTGCAAAGTGGTGCTGTGCGCGTGTGTGTGTCTGCATGGGGTTACGTTCAGGGCACAGAGAGGAGTCTTTGGAGCCTCTGTGAGCAGCTGCAGCCTGTGTGAGAACATGCACTCTCTCCTAGGCTTCTCTGTGCCTCTCCTAGCATCAGGGGTCAAACCAGAGGTCAGCAGTAGCTAGTAGGCCTCTCACAAGGCCTCAGCCTAAGTTGGAGCCTATGTGAGCAGCTGGGGCCTGTGGGTGGGTGTGTGTGTGTAGGGGTGCTGCAGTGGGTCTCTACGTCTCTCCAAGCATCTAGGCCCAAGTTGGGGCCTCTGTGAGCAGCTGGAGCCTGTGTGAGCAACAGGCCCCTCTCTCTCTCCCACTGTGTGTGTGTGTGTGTGTGTGTGTGTGTGTGTGTGTGTGTGGCTGTGGGTGCTGCAGTGGGTCTAGCACAGCTCTCTGTGTCTCTCCTAGCATCAGGGGTCAAGTCAGAGGTCAGCAGTAGCTAGTAGGCCTCTCGCAAGGCCTCAGCCTAAGCTGGGGCCTATGTGAGCAGCTGGAGCCTGTGTGTGTGTGGGGGTGCTGCAGTGGGTCTAGCACAGCTCTCTGTGTCTCCCCAAGCCTCTAGGCCCAAGTTGGGGCCTCTCTAAACAGCTGGAGCCTGTGTGAGCAACAGGGGCCTATGTGTGTGTGTGTGTGTGTGTGTGTGTGTGTGAGGGGTCTGCAGTGGGTCTAGCACAGCTCTCTGTGTCTCTCTAAGCATCTAGGCCCAAGTTGGGGCCTCTCTGAGCAGCTGGAGCCTGTGTGAGCAACAGGGGCCTATGTGTGTGTGTGTGTGTGTGTGTGTGTGTGGGTGGTGGTGTGTGGGTGGGTGGGTGCTTGTGTGTGGGAGAAGCCAAAACTGGCCAAAGTGTTTAAAATTCCTGCCCAGGAAAGTGCCTCCAAGCTGGGGGGAAAAATGGCCAAAATGTGTAAAAAGGCTCCCAATGTTGAAAAAAACCTCCTCTCTGTGTCTCTATCAGGGCCAGAAACAGGCCCAAAAGCCCCAAAAAGCCCCAAAATGGATGAAAAGGCTGCCCAGAAAAGTGTCCAAAAATGACCAAAATGCATAAAAATCATGCCTATAGAGGTGCATGGAAGCTGGGATGAAAATGTGTAAAAATGGGCAAAATGTAAAAAAAGATAGAATAAAAAAACAAACACCACTAACCACTCGGTGAGTTGCACAGTTTTGAAAACGAACGTTAAGGGTTGTTTTAGGACATGTTTGAGTAGCCTACAGTATGCCTGTTGGCAGCCACTCTGAGTAGTCAAAGGCGATTCAAAATGAGTCAGAAAGGTCGAGACAGGACCAATCGTCAAAATTTCGGTGTCCACCACTCTAGTTCATCCAAAACAAACCAGAAAAGGGACTTAAAGTGCTAAATACCGGAATTTTCCTTTAATAGATTTATTAGATAGATAGTTTAATGGATGTTGATATGCATAACTTGATAAAAGTAGATAGTTTAAAAGTAGACCATTTAAAAATTGAATGTAGATAGTTTAAAAGTTGTTGGTAGACTGGTAGTTTAATGCATGTTGATTACGATTTTTGAGACATAAGGGTTCAATGAATCGATTGTAAAATCGATTTTTTATGTCTAAAGACGTTTCCATTTTCAATGCCAAATATAGGCCAATCCACAAACAACTAACAGGCAATAGGGCGTAAAGAAAGCTTGCTTGTAGATAAAGCCAGCAATATTTCTGATGATTTATTGGCGTGAAGTTTCGTGCACATTGACAAACAGAAGTGCAACATTCTCGAAAACCAATAAGCTGAGTGGACTGCCATTACATCAGTGACAAACATGACTGCAGGCTTCAACGTATCTGTGTCTGTGTTTACGATTAGAAATGTCAAACAAATTTTGCCTACGTAGAACTCGACTGCACAGTTTGCATAGTCTACCGCTTTGTTCTTCTCCATAGTTTGATATACCAAAAATCCGAAGTACTTTCATATCGAACTCCTCAAGTTATTAGGGCCCATCACTCGTCTCTCTACATGTCGCACAGGTTGATCGAGTTGTCCTCCATTTTTTGGCGAAACAAGAGCAGCACAGCAGCTGATTGAAACAGCTGTTTCTGGTGCGTAAAATTGGTGGGAATTTTCTTTTTAGCTGCACTTCGGAATTCTTTTATATTCTTATATTCTTGTTTGTGAAATTTGTTACATCTATCTTTTTTTTGTTTAATTCGTTTACAGGGTACCCCCAGAATTGTCAGACCTAAATTTAAGACTTTTTAAGACCTTTTTAATACCACTTCAGATTAAATTTAATACCTACATCGCACCCATTCGGATAGAATAAATAATATCAAAGGTAAGATTAAACCTCAAATAATTACTATTTAAGTGTTTGAACATGCCAACATGAACATGACAGCAGTGCAGTGGCAACGCAAAGATTTGTCGCGGTATTAACGTGACTGAATGTCCTGCTTCATGGACAAATTTACACGGAATAGAACCTAGTTGATTTCAGGGATTAAAGTGAAAAAAAAAAAAACTTTTTTCAGGCCATAAGTCATACGTTGTTCATATCTACCTATAGAGATAGCACCCCTTTTGCGGTCGCGACCTATTGGTTTTTAATGTACAAAAAGATGCAAACAGCAAAGTAAAGCACCAAATAAACACCAAAACGAGGCTACAGGGTACTCTTAAGTTACTATATAATTAATGCCACCTACAGGTGAATGCATAGAACATAACAATCCTATGGTTTGTGTACCCTGTAGCCTCGTTTTAGCCACCAATAACGCCATGTGAATAAAGGCGAATTGAGAGTGTTCTTGATTGAGATTGAGTTTTCCTGATGAACAAAACAATATTTCAATACCATCCCTGACCATTGCTGATTAGCCATTGCTGTTCTTTTCTACTGCAGCAATATTGTAGCAAGGCTTTAACACACTCTTATTTAATTACTTCAGGACAAAAGTATTTAAAGGGGAGATTTTTTTTCTTGTTAATATGCAATTCAACACCAAGTAAAATCTATAAAATCAAGTTTGCAAGACTTCACATTTCCTCATCAAAGTAACGAATCAGAACAGTCTAGATATTGTTCATATTTCCATTTGTTGCCTCATCCGCATCTAATGAAAACTAATTTTTTAATTTTGAGTTTTACAGACAACTCAGTTTTCCAATGAGCAGCAATACTGTGTGTGCTCATGCAGGAGGTCTGCTCATCTGATAACGACAATCTGGAGAGGGCGCTTTTGTCTTCAGCAACAGATTGTATAAGGTTGACAAGAGGTTGCGATATGGTGAGGGACAGGAATTGGGTGTTAGCTATGAAAGAACATCATTAGCCTACTTAAGCGCAAAAGCGGTCAGCCATAGATAAAGCGTACACAAATCATGACGCTAATATGCGAGGGTTCTGGTAGGCCTACTGGTTATGGTTTTGTGCTATACATTAATAATAGCAAAGTTTTAAGTTGACTATTTTAATTGCATGGTTATTTTTTGTCAACATACGCTCACAACCTACTGTCGTTAAAAGTGAGGCCTAAGCAAAATAGGCTACAAGGCTGTCTGTGCGTCATAAACACGACTGATCCCCTTACTCAACATAAAATAATAATGTCGCGAACTGTTAACACGCTCAGTCAAAACCTTCCGTCGCAAATTGTGAAAAACATTGTTGTAGCCTACATGTCAAAACAGACGGAAGGCATAGGCTACGGTTTATATTGCGTCACTTTACACATAATGTTAGTTGCATTGATTAAAAACTGTAACAATAATAGTACATCCGGTGGCATAGCATCTGTTCAAGTCATAGGTGACACCCAAAATGAATGACCTCCCCTGACAAGAGTTCGCGATAGTAAGAAATTGTCTACATTGATGCATGGAAAAAACACAGCCTCCGAATTCGCACAGAGCTCACAATAGCATATCCAAAAAAGTTAAACGGATTGGGCAACCTCATCAGCTGTTTCGATTGTTCGAACCTAGGAAGTTGCCTAGGAAGAACAGTAGAGTGGCAGTGCATTTTCGTGCACTGTAATAAGAAACGTAGGAAGAATAGTACAGTGCATTTTCATTGCATTTGTTATTTTGTTACATTTTGTCTTTAGTTAGGGAAAGTAGGCCTAATGTTTAGGTCAAGCCTGATGCCTTTAATCTCTTCCTCATGGTGAGGTACACAGTTTATTAATTCAACAACGGTATTGGATTGGTATCGGATATTAAACGATACACAAAGCCGATATTGGTATCGGCATCAGTATCGGGACTGAAAAAGTTGGATCAAATTGACAAATTATTTTCAAATATCATTTTCATCAAACCTTAATCTTAAAGTTTTGGATTTATTTAATTTTGAGAGTATTAACTGAATTTGGGTAAAAATGTCAACATGGTGTAACCACAAAAACATGAACCAAATAATTACACTTGCTGAAAAAAAAAAAATAAAAAAATAAAAATTCTCTCCAAAATCCCTTCTAAAATAATCTGGCATGATCTTGCACAAGAACTTTTCTATATTCAATACAAGTAATGAAACCCCATTGTTCTGAATGTTTTAATTCATATGGGGAATCTTGCCACATCAACCACTTGAAATGTCAAGTGGTGTAACCACCATTTAAGGAGCAATTTTGTATGTATTATGTTAGAGGATCATGTGGCAGGAAATTATGTCATAGAGAAGGACCCTTCAAGACCTCAACTGCTATAAGTCGAGGTTAGCAACTCTCTTAAAGTAACAATAGTGTTTTTAGGCCATGGCCAGGCAAGCTTAGGTTACATTATGACCTTTTGAAAATGTTGATAAATCATAATAATCATAAAATGTTCAATTTAATGTAAAAACTGTGTTTGAATATTCACATAAAGGTGAAGTGTGTACATAGTTGTCTAGTAGTTAAAGTGTGAAGTGTGTACATAGTTGTAATAATGCCTGCAAATTTTGCTTTTAAGTAGAAATGTCAAATGGTGTAACCCGTTACACCATTTGACTCCTTTCTGTTTGAGACCAGTTTGATTCAGGGGCAAGAGTATGTCATTTTAGGTGCCAATCATATTATTTTTATAATTTAAATAGTGACTCTTTAGCATGAACAATAGCTTTAAAAGGGTTTAATTAGATTGCAATTTAAGCGATTTTTGAAATGTCAAAGCTTTTCATTTTCATTTTAAATTTAAACTTCCATAATTATTTTTTAAATATTTTATTATGATGTATGTAAACAGTATGTTAAAATTATAAATAAATAATATAAATACATTTATTATATTTAAAATGTACCTCTTGTCCCCCAATGGATGCTACTTACAAGCAAGGAAAACTTCTCTCGCCACAGAGTGCATGTGAACGCAGATCCTGCTGTTGGTTGGTTGTTAAGAAATGATCATACCCACTCTTTCATTCACTCTTATTCTCTCTCACACAGACTTTGGGCCCTAATTTAGCAATCTAAAATGCATGGTCACTAGCAAATAGCGTAATACATTTAGGGGTTTGTCCAGTCCACATTCAGGGTGGGTTTGTTATCAAATGTCAGGTGCCTGGCGCAGAAAGGTGGCTCTTATGTTTCTTAATCAGTCATGGGTGTGTTTTGGGATTAACATCCTTTAAACCAATGAGGAGGACATCTGTCATTCCCTTTAACAGCAAGCAGGGCAACTTCAAACAGCGCATCAGTATTTTGATAGTCAGCGGTGTATTTGAAGGACTCTGCTTGTACGCAAGACCTTATGGAACAGGTATTCCACTAAGCCATTCTTTACTAAAACCTAGCAGAGTATAGGCTACACACATCTGCACTTGTCTATTAATTGAACTCATATGCAAAGTGAAACTAACTTCACCGTGGTGTCATAGTCAATGACAAAACAGTTATACACAGTTAATTACCTTTACTATTGACTGACAATGGGTTACCAGCAAAAACCGTCTGAAAAAAGCAAAACTTCCCCCTATAATGTTCGAATGACTGAATAAATAACCTAAGAACATGTATTCTGCTGAGGAATTTGCTGCTTACATCTTGTGACAGTGCGTCTTCAGCTGTGTTTCATATGCGCCTTTCGCTATATACCAGGCTTTTCTTGGTCAGTGGCGTAATGCTTTTCATATGGTGTAAGATAGCGATTTTAAGATCATGTGCCAGACCACACCTTATGTCGGTAATTGCCACACCCCTGGGCGCATTATTTAATAAAAGTGAAGTGTAAGATAGGAAAAGAATATAATAATAATAATAATAATAATAATAATAATAATAATAATAATAATAATAACGCTTTGCGCCAGGTTTTGCATCGCGAAAATAGGGCCCTTTATCTCACTCTCTTTGAAAATAATGGGTATAGACTGAAATTGTATGAGAACTGAACTGAAATCAAAAAGAACACAAGTTTCTTCATTGATGTTATGAAATGATATTTGATATGGAATATGATGAATGACATGAATACATATCAAAATATCCAATTCAGTTTACCTTGATGCCTATTTTCTGTGTCAATTTCTTGTCCTATTGCTATAAACGTTTTATGGTCAATCGGTGTAACTGATTTATGTCAATTGGTGTAACCAGTATCTTGTCTAAAAGACTAATAATTAGGGGTGTGAATCTCTCATGTTAAAGACGATACGATTCACATCTAGATACATGGGCACGATTCGATACAAGAAAAGATACATGTTCATAAAAAACGATTCAGTACGATTCGATGCGATTCGATGCAGTTGAAGAATGGAAAGCATTCTGAAAGATTTTTTATCATTTGCTTAAGGTGCACATTCATTTTATATTATCAATTATCATCGTCATGTCAATTAGGCAAAAACAAATGTATGAATATGATTATCTAAACTGAGGTTTGTATCATATGCTGTATTGAAATGAAAAAAACAGTCTACATTTCAGTCAAACACATGTACAGCCAAGTACAACATAAAAATACATTTTTATAGACTTTATTGAGTTATATCTGATTGTTTTCAAGGAGCTATAGCCTATTGTTGAGGTAAGACAATACCAAAATAAAATAAAACTGCTTAAGACAATCTTGGCCTTTTCTCATATAGCCTACAAGAATAAAATAGGCCTATGAACTGGGCCTATTTTGTTCCAAGTCTGAGTGAATATGAACAAAATAATAATAATAATTTGTGCATAATTTTAGCAGCAAGGGCCAAATTATTCTTTAACATTAAGGAAATCCCTTCATCAAACGTAAGGCTACTCTACAGACTATCGTTGCCGTTTAGAAAATGCTATAGTAAGTGTTTAATTTCGCGCTGGATTTTGAAAAACAAAAGAGTAATGTTGCAGTAGATGTATGGGTAATGAAGTCCTTTGACAACTTTGGGCAATGAATGTAGCCCAAAACGAACTGCATTACCCACAAATCCGTGCCACGTGTAGTTTCAAAACAGGAAGTGGGATGAGCGAGCAGAAAAGATTGTGAACCGATTCGTAACAAGTACATTGATATAACGACCGGTTCATTTCAGTTTTATTCCGATACGGGGCTTCACATATCGATGTAGCCGTATCTTACACGTTAAAAACGGATACCAATACGTATCGGTTAATCTTTACACCCCTACTAATAATGTACAAAAAAGTTAATATGGATAATACTTTACTTCACTGTAATAATGGTTGTTTAAACCATTTTTACTCAAATGGTCAAAGAATAGACATAAAACAAGATGTTTACAGCATATGGTCTTGCTCAGTACAATGAAAAACCCATATAATTTAAATGTAAACTAATAATTTCATGAGAGCAATTGCATGAACTCTAGGAGGTGTGAAATATTAGATATTTGTAATTTTTGTGGTTACACCATTTAACAATTTAACAGGCTGTTAGTTCTATCTTTTGTTAAAAAACAGTATACACGTCATATTAAATCATATGAATACAACAGAAATACAAAGTTTACATTTTAGCAAACCTCAGGCATGTTTTGTTTTAAAGGTTTAAACATATTTTTAATTTTCTCATCTTACCAACCATTATCTGTTACTGACCCTTTAACCAACTATATACACAAACATGAACAAAATACATCAAAATATGTATCTATTTTTAAATAAATGATTGGCAAAAAACACAAATACATAGATTAAATAAAATATTTTTTAAATATTTTTTAAATACCATTGAGAGATATCCCTTCTCAAAGTCCTGTTGACACTACTCTCTATAATGCTAGTCAATCACCAAACAGAATATCTGTAGAAGGAACTGAAGATTTACAAGAGAGCCACAAGGAACCTTCAAGATTTGAAAAACAATCTATTTAGAAAAATGATCACCTATTAAATACATTTCAATTTGCTTGGTCAATTTTACCACTCCCCCCGTCCCTTCCCCACCCACCCCGACTGTATTGAATTCAGACTTACGCTCCATGTGTCTGCTGCGGTGGCATAGATTTGTATTGTTTTCCAGAGGTGGTCTCCATTTTTCTTCCAGGTGGATTACTGATGGCAACGGAGATGGTATAATTTTGAACATCCATTCCATCCATCTTGAGAACAGCCTGTGAGGCCTGGGCCTCATTAGCAAACTCCACATATGCCAGACCCTGCATATAAAACAAAAAAAGATTAATCATTGTTTTCAGAAACTGTATGCTTCTTGTCTGGACATAAAGGGTAATTTGCACTATCAGCTAGCATTTGGGTAAGTTAGTTGTACTTTACTACAGTTCTATTTAAACCTAGCCTGGGTGGACCCAGAAAAAACTGTAAGCAAATCTGAATTTGCTTTGCAGGTTGGTCTGGAAAAGAGCCCATAAACGTCCGTTTCCAAATCATCAAAAACCCAGGAACGTGTATTTTCTTTGGATTTGAGTAAACAAATGCATTTAAAACCTTGCAAGAATGAATTTCATTGCTGATTACATCTGTGGAAGTAGTATACCAGCATGTTAGGAAATGGGCATCAATAAAACAAAGTTGAAAAGTACACTCAATTAAGTTGAAAGGTACAGTACACTCAATTCAGTTGATGTGAAGAACTATAGACCTGTCTCCCTTCTTAGGAAGGAAGGGATAATATGAACAAACCTTTAGCCAGAACTGCAGACTAACATTCAAACAATAGAATATTGTAAAATACATAGATAGATAGATAGATAGATAGATAGATAGATAGACACAGTCTAGGAAACTGCACTGAATGATAGAACAAGGATGGTAAAAGTAAGAAGTTGGATCTAACACTTAAGTTGGCTACAGTGTAGCATCCTATTGCAACAAGAGGAAAAATGGGTTTGCATTTCATTTCATACAATTGGCAATCTTCAGGCTATTTAGGCCAACTGTTTGGGCTTATAGCTTTTAAATAAGACAACTAACCCATCTAAACCTTCCCTCATGGACTAAACTTCTGCAAAATTCCAAATGGTAAGTACTCTGGTTTCAAAGTCACTTGAGCACAAAAATATTTTATTTCCAACTGCTGAGTTTGTTTCAATCCATAGGCCATCAATGGTGGGTATGACAATAATATTTTTTGCCGAAAATTGTTGAAAGGAGAGAGGAGAGGATTATTTAAAGGAAAACATGATTTTAAAGATTGTAGAGTGCAGCACTGTAGTTGCCTGGCTGCTATAGCTATTGGTTGTTGCAACTTGAGCTAGGTAGTAGTGTTTTTTTTTTAGTACTCTGTGACCTCGAGAAACTGTAGTTGCCTGGCTGCTATAGCTATTGGTTGTTGCAACTTGAGCTAGGTAGTAGTGTGTTTTTTTTTTAGTACTCTGTGACCTCGAGAAACGAAGATCTATGTGATGTAAGGCATGTTTGTATTGAAAGATTCAACCAGATCGAGGCTGCTCTGCAAGATCGAACGTGCCAGCTGATTTGACGATACCGGACCAGGGAGCCATGGAATTGTCTTCCTACAGATACAGATCTTGTCATAACCTCTCTCTACACTGTCAAAGTTTACAATACTTTGGTTTGTCTGTAGAAACACTCACCAAACTACCACAGAAGTGTAATTATATTTTGAGCATTGTTAGTGGTATAAAATAGTGACGTGGCACCTTGCCATTAGCATCACTGTAATCCCATTCAGTGATGGTGCAAATAAACAGTCTTGCTCAAAACGCCACCAATTAACATAATTTTGCCCAAAAAAGTTTGAAGTTGTTAACTACCGTGAATAGACCAAATTGTCAAAAACCAAACCGACAGGCACCTACAGATGTGGTGTCTGCAACCACTGCAATAACATTGAGAGAACACATTTAAGGATGTTTTTACACACGATATTGCCATGTCGTAGCTTTACCAACTGCAATTCTACATTTGTGGCACGATACGGTGGTCAGACAGACAGGACTCTACTGTGTTTGTGAAGTGGATGGACACATGGGAGGTGTCTATGTGATCAACAATTCACCCTGCCTTTGCTGACAGCATGTGCATGTTTTTCAGTTATTTATTTTTATTAGGCTACTAGAATACACTTAGTAGAGCGCAGACCTACAGTGGGTCCCAGTTAAGAATTGACACTTCATTCACCATCAAGGTGATTCACGCAGCTGGGTGAAATGTATCTACAACTACAGCCGCTTGGGGGCAGCATAGTCCGCTGTGGCGTTCCACGGTCGAACCGGGCGGAGCATTCGACAGCAAGGGCTGTGATTGAGTTTTCAGTGCGTTTCTCTGTGTTTTTAGCAGCCCCTGCAACATGCTAGTCCACTGTAGCCTATAAGCTTTGTACATAAAGTTAAACATTTTTTGATTCAGTTGCAAGATGTCTTGATTGTACAGTGCCTGTCTCTCAGTAATGTTTTAAAATGAGAGCTTCGTCAGCTGGCAGTAGGCTACTTTGCTACTTTCGCAGTCATGAGAAGTTCGCTTGCTAACAGAACATAAATATACTGCCCAGAAACCTCGTGAATACTTCTGATTTGTTTTACTACACTAACGAGGTTAAATATAGCCTTTGCCTACAGCATCTCCTTAACAGTAATGTTAACAAAATTACAGCATTCATATGACAAAGGAAAACGAATTCAGTCACTCAAGACTGTGCCACAGCAACCAGTGTAGGCTACAGTCCTACCCAATAGGCCTACTCGAAGCAGATAGCGTTGTCTGGCCGGTTGAGTGGGTTAATGCGCCGTATTTCCAGAACAGGTCTGCAACTTTCAGGCAGTTCTGAGTTCGAATCTAGGCAGGAGCAGAGCCATATAAAGGCCTAGGCCTATTGTTATCATTTTTTGCAAGGTGTTGCTCCTGGCAATACTTGTTTATAAGACGTTTGATGATTAGTTGATAGCTGTGTTTGGGACACGTTAAACATTCTTTATAATGAGCGCATACGGGGAGTAAAACGACTGTTACGCGCTGTTACAACTGTGGGCTACAATGATTGCAATACAAAAATATGTGCGTGTTAGTTTAGTTAGTTTTGTGATGTTTTGCACTTTTGCCTCATGTGTTTCCAGGGCTTTTTTGGCAAGATTGACCTTGGTTAGACTCTGCATATGTTATTTCTCCGTATGGAAAATAAAGTCAATTTTCGACACACTGTTATTAGTTCAATAACAAGTGTTCCTTGTTAAAACATGTGACTAGTGAAACTCAAATGATTTTAGAAATATTTAGCCAAAGCCAAAAAGTGTTAGAGACACCGGTGCAGCTCAGATGTCTTCTTAATTTTCTTTATTCTTTAGTAAAAGGTGCAGAACATTATTAAACTTTGACTAACGTTTCGATGTTCGTTAGTCAAAAACATCGACACATCGAAACATTAGTCAAAGTTTAATAATGTTCTGCACCTTTTACTAAAGAATAAAGAAAATTAAGAAGACATCTCTGCTGCACCGGTGTCTCTCCTCCTCTCTAAAATATCTGTCCTGGCCTGGTTGTGGGATTGTCGCCAAAACGACAGAAGCGGAGAACCCTCCTTCGTCTACCAAAAGTGTTACTTTGTGCCCCAAGGGCTCCCCACTGCTTGTGAAAGAAGGGGATGGGGGAGGGGGGCTTAACGTGAAAAAGCTTAATGTCCCAAAACGGCAACAAGTCATAATGATAGGCTACAGGAAGTGGGGGGAGGGTATGGGATGACCAGAGCCGTGCTGTGCTATTCAGAAAGCATCTTCTATTGTCTTTCCAGGCGCACACAGCTCGTTACCATATAGCCTATCGAGTGCCTTAACAGATAGGCTCTGCTTTTCGCTTACAGCGAACTCAACCCCCTTGTTGCTTGCAGTTAAATAAAGCGATGCAGATTACATTCTTTATTTCTGATTAATTGCGTCTTTTGATGTCTTTTGCAACATCTGCTTGTTAGGCTGGGCTACTGTCAATGCCCTGTACAGGTAAATGTTCAACAATTGCTGGTGTAGGCCTACAGCTATAATCAATTAGGGACTGTTCGTTATTTATTTAAGGGGCTACCGGAGGAGTTTTGGGAGCGTTAGTCAAAAAAGACGTGACCCTCCCTCGCCAGCAAGAAATTTTTCTATGACCCTCCAAAGTGATTGAGAAAAAACGCACGACCCTCCCCAGTCCCAACAATTTATTGATGCCTTCTGTAGGCTACTGGGTCAATTTGGGAGCTTGCATGCTACGACACCTTCCTTGAAATGCCTTGAAAAGGCTGTCGTTTTACACAATTTCACAAATAATCACGGGACTAAAACAAACCTGTCAACTTTTCCCGGGTTTATTGCGTATTTTAACTTTTTCCTCGCTGTCTTAGGAGGAGCTGCAGGGCCGTCGCAAGGGGGTGCAAGGCCCTGTGCGAACTTGACAGATCGTGCATGAAATCATGCGATAGCTTACTTTACACATAGCCAAGGCTACCGTCGGTGCATTTTAGTAGCCTAGTCTAATAAGCTACACCAGCTTGTCTTTAAGAGGGGAAATTGTATAGCCTATAACATTAGCTGAGTCACATATTTGGCCATATGATGTTTATCATAGGCTACATCACGAAACCAAATAGTGTAACAAAGGCAAACACTATTCCTCCTAACAGGGGAAATTAATTGGGCATGAATCATTGTGTTTAACGGTATTTGTCAATGAGCAGAAACACACACGACATTCAAACTGTTGATAAGATGTGCACTATGGAAATTGGTCTGTAGGCATTGGACAAATAAATGACACTGACTCGCCATATCCCGACTCTGAAAAAACATTGTCTTGCTTTGCCGCAAACTTAGCAATGAAAGTTTGCAGGTAGCATAACGTCTTTTTCAATTCATAGAAGGGAGAGCCCAGTCTCTCCTGTGACATTGAGGTGCGCAAATAGTTTCTAATAGCCTGTTCAACTTCGAAAAGCTTCACCTGATGCCAGTCACTTATCGCAATTTCAAATTTCGGGAAGCTTCGTTCAATCTTTTTAAGTTTTAAGTGCAGTCGGCCCCTATATCTGCCCCCTTTGGAATTATATCTCGAGCCTATTATAAGGTCCAGTGCGTTATGTCCTGGGATTCGGACGTGCTCAAAAAGAAAAGAAAAAACACTTTTTTATATAGATGGTTATGAGGAGCAATATGAGTCTGAACTCCGTGTCATTCAGACTCAACCCTCTTGCTTTGATATCTTTTTCGTTGTCGTTTGAACGTCGGCAAGCAGGCATGTTGCGGTTGCAATTTAAGTGAAATTTCTACAGTAGGCCTACAACATGCAACATGCTTGTTAGGCTGGGCTACTGTCTTGTACAGGTAAATGTTCAACAATTGCTGGTGTGCAGGCTATAATCAATTAGCTAAATCATTTGTCCAGCTGTTTAAAAAAAAATTTGTGCTACATTCAAATGCAAAAGGTCCTTTGATATATTTTTTGGGGCATTCTTAAAGGAGCTGCACTATTTTACAACAATTGCATCTACATTTTCATATTAGAATGTTTTGTCTGTTTAAGTGTAAGCTTAAACTACCGTGATCAATTTAAGTTCCCGTGGCCCCGCTGAAAGTCTCATGTGCTTATTGTTACACTATCAAATCTATAAGTAACCGTGACAAATAGGGTATAATATATATAAACTCACTGCGTCATGGAAGCAGTTAAGTCAAGTCGCATCAAAAATAGTAGTGGCAGAACTCCCAAGTGACACCTTGTGGTTGTTTGTGTCAACTGCAGTTTGTGCCATTTCTGCTGAGAAAATGGGGTGCGTGATTCATGAAGGAACCCGTCCAAACTTAACTGGGACCCACTGTACACCAAAGAGGTGTATTCAAGGCCACCTTGTAAGAAGTGATAGGGTCTGGTTGCAAATATAAAGTTACAGTAACTATCAAGAAATTTCAGACAGTGAAGCACAGGGTCATTAGACTTAGGATAGGTTAGAGTTTTTATGATGCTTTTATATGGAATGTCATTACTTGAATTCGACCCACTACTGCCCTATGATAATTCCTAGTCCTATGGACAATACATTCCCTACACTTGACTATTTGAACTGTTCATTATCATGTATACAGACCTTACTGCCCTGTAACTGACCCTAGGCAGATGAGTCTAGCCCTTGAGTCGTGGATCTACTCATGGGCTCTCTCTGAATGTTTAACACTCTGTAAAGCGCCATGTGTAATGTTTTGGCGCTCTATAAGTGAAATTAAATTAAAATTGCTAGTACTGGGTTGGAAAGTATTTGGTGTAGTAATGCACCGATAATGAAATTCTGGGCCGATTCAGATATATAAAATTTCACTTTGGCCGATAAAGATACCAATATTTTTATTGACATTTTTTGATACACCGTTGCTGGCAAAAACGTATTCAATTTTTCTCAACAAGAAAATTAGAAGAGAGAGCAGGGCTTAAACTTATTAAATCAGTAATATTGAATATACTGTAGTGTGATCATTCATACCAGTGGCCATCCTAGATTCTGCTTGACTCTCTCCACATACACACACAAACACACACAGAAAATGATGGCTTTTGTCATATGTTTCTATTTCATACATTTTGAAATTCATATAAAGTGTATTTAGTTAATAATGTATAGTATTTTATAATTTGCATAATTACTAGTAGCTAAACATATTTAGTAATTTGAATACTTCATATTGATTTTTGAACTATTACACTTAGGCATCTTTAATGTGGTGTGTAGGTCTAATTGAGTGTACATTGGTGATATGTAGGTGTAATTGAGTGCCTGTCACTTTAAGAAATACATTAGATATTAGCCTTCAGTCTCACGGTTTTAGGTTGGTGAATAAAAAATAGGTGAATAAAAGTTGGGCATAGTGCATCAAAGGATATGTTGATGCAATTCATTATGTTTTCTATGTCATTAGATAAAATAAATGTTCAAAAAACTATCAAGTTGAAGAAAATCTTTCTGGGATCATAGAAGAGACAAGTGTCTTGCAATGTTTAGTAATGATTTTAGTGAGCATTTTAGAGAGAAGAAAATAACTTTAATCTGGCATATCCCTCTGCTACTCTCTTATGGAAAGATCTGCACTCTTAGAATAGGTTGGCGACGCTTATCAGCGATTTAGTCGTGGCCAGCATATTTGAAAATATCGGCCACTAATATAGACCGTTTCGCAGATGGCCAATGGCAGCAAAAAAGGCCCATATCGGCCGATACGATAGCCTGCCGATTTATAGGTGCATCACTTTTTTGGTGGCATATATTCAACAAGGTGCTGATAAAAAATCAATTTCAGAGCTTTTGATCCATATTGACATGATAGCATCATGCAGTTGCTGCACATTTATCGGCTACACATCCATGAGGCAAATCTCCATTCTATCACATCAGTCAGATATTTTTCATGATGTTGTTTTTGTTTATGTTTATTAGGGGCATCACGATTCTCCAAATCTTCAATTTGATTTAATTTTCTATTTTAAAGTTACGATTTGATCTGATTTTCGATCTTTTTTATGATATTACTATTAATGCATTTCTAATCTTGTTTACTTTTTTGGCCTTCTCCTATTCTGTTTCGGGAGGGACTTATTTTGAAACCGCTTTTTATTTTGAAATCGTTCCTAAACCAGGGGCCGTATTCACAAAGAATTTTAAGGCTAAAAGTAGCTTCTAACTGGCGAATTTAGGAGCAACTCCTAAAAATAATGGGCGTGTCACACCTAACTTTAGGCCTCCTATTTTTTTTCACTAAAAGTACAACCCCAAAACAGAAGAAGTTGGGACGTTGTGTAAAATGTGAATAAAAACAGAATGTAATAATCTGCAAATCTCTTATTTCATATTTAGTTGCGAAAAGGACACAGACAACATACCAAATGTTGAAAATGACACATTTAGATAGATAGATAGATAGATAGATAGATAGAAAGATAGAAAGATAGATAGATACTTTATTGATCCCCAAGGGGAAATTCAAGCATTTGACTATTTCATGGAAAATATATAGAAAATATATATTAATTTTGAATTTGATACCAGCAACATGTTTCAAAAAAAGTTGGGACGGGGGTAACAAAATGCTGGAAAAGTTGTGTAATGATAAAGAAAACAAAAGGAGGAATGTTTCACAACTAATTAGGGTAACTGGCAACATGATTGGGTATGAAAAAGAGCATCCCAGAAATGCAGGGTCTCTTAGAAGTAAAGATGTAGGGGTATTCATCACTCTGTGTAAACCTGTGTGCACAAATGATGAAACAATGTCATTTTAATGCTTCTTAACATGAAATTGTGATGTATTTAGGGAGTTCATCATCTACAGGACATAATATTATTAAAACAGTCAGAGAATCCAGAGAAATCTTTGCAAACAGGGGAAATTGCTGAAAAACAAATTGGATGTCAGTGGTCTTTTGGACCTCAGATGGCACTGCATTAACACCAGACCTGTTTCTAGACCAGGAAAACCTCTGATAACTATTGTCTATGTGCCCAGTTTGATACTCAATTCAAAAACTGCAGCCAAAATTGTAACAGCTAAAATTGTATTGAGACATAATAAAGAAAATACCACCCTCTTATCTGGGCCTGTGCTTGTTTAAAATGGACTGAGGTAACGTGGAAAAAGGTCCTGTGGTTAGACCAATCAAAGTTTGCCATTCCTTTTGGAAATCATGCACTCATCTGGGCTAAATAGGAGAGGGCCTATCCAAGTATCCAACCTATCCAACTTGTTTTAGTGCTCAGTTCAAAACCCAACATCTATGCCGGTGTTAAGGAGCATTAATGCCTACAGCATGGGCATCTTGCACATTTGGCAAAGCACAATCAATTCTGAATGATGTACACAGGTTTTGAGCAACATATACTGCCATCCAGGCAATGTCTTTTCCAGTGACGACCTTGAATATTTCAGGAAAACAATGCCAAAATGAATTCTGCACATATTTAAATAGTATTTCTCCATAGAGGAAGAGTCCAGGTGCTAAGGTGGCCTGTCTGCAGCCCAGATTTGTCAAATTAGGTGCATAATGGAATGAAAAGCATGACTAAGAATACCCCATACTGTTGAGCAACTGAAATCCTATATCGGGGAGTAATGGGACAACATTTCATTATCAAAACTGTAGCAAATGGTCTCCTCTGTTCTTAAACATTTACAGAATTGTGTTAAATGAAGAGATGAAGCAGCACAGTGGTACACAACCTCCCGTCCCAACTTTTTTTGAAACATGTTTCTGGCATCAAATTCAAAATTAACATATACTTTCCTTGAAATAGTCCAAATTTTCATTTTCAACATTTGATATGTTGTCTATGTCCTTTTTGCTGCTAAATATGGGTTTACGAGACTTGTATATTATGACATTCTGTTTTTATTTGCATTTTACACAACGTCCCAACTTTTTCTGTTTTGGGGTTGTAATTCACGAAGCATTTTAGACCTAAAAGTAGCACCTAAGTCTGGGACAGCTTAAAAGAAGTCGAAAGGACTCCTAACTCACTAAGACCTATTCACTAGGGATGGGCATGATTAATCGACAATTGACAATTGATCATTAAGAATTTCGTCGATGATGTTAATTTGTTGTCGATTAAACTAATGCAGGTTGCGTTGCGGGGTGTGAGTCTTCAAGCAATGGAATTAATTTCACTGTGTGGCAGCAATTAAACATTTTACCACAGGGGGCAATAGTTGACGCAATACTCGTTACCTGTGAGTTTCCGTTTCGATTTCAAAAGTAGGCCTAATCATAAAGAGGTCACGCCGTAGTGTGGCGTGGAACCATTTTGATTTAAAAAAATTAATTAGTGCACTGCAAACGCTGCGATGCCGTGTATAAGTACAGCACGGCCAGTACTCAAATGATGTACCACTTAAACAAAGTGCATCCGACCCTGGTCAATGTCGGTGACGGTGCGTCTCAACCTAGCATCACCTCTGCGTTTTCATGCAGGAGCTGCGATGCACAACGAGCAGAGAAAATTACAAAAGGGATCTGCAAGTTAATTGAAATGGATATGCTGCCCTTAAGTATTGTTGAGGGTCAAGGTTTTCGAGACCTGATAAATTTATTGGAACCAGCATATCACATTCCGTCACGACGAACCATCACCAGACTAGTAGAAACTCACTACGAAGAACGGAAGCAGGAGCTGTTAAAAGAATTGAGCACAGCTGAGAGAGTTGCTCTTACGACAGACTGCTGGACCGCTTTAACAGCTGAGAGCTACATCACAATCACTTGCCATTACATCAGTGATGACTGGCAAATGAACTCAGCAGTCCTGCTCACAGAAAATCTGCCAGGCCGGCATACAGCTGACCACCTCGCTGAGAAATTGAAAGGAGCTGTTGAGCAGTGGGGACTTGAAGACCAAGTTATTGCATGTGTTCATGACAACGCGGCCAATATTGTTGCTGCCAACAGTCCCAACAGAGTGCTCTGGATTTCCGTTGCCTGCTTTGCACACACCCTCCAGTTGGCCATAAATTATGGATTTGCACTGTATCTATATCGGGTAATATCAGCGGCTAGTAAACTCGTTAGCCACTTTAAATCACAGCACCGCAGCAACCAAAGCACTCCAAAAGAAACAGGAGCAAATGGGCCTTGCAACTCACCGGCTTATCCAGTTGTGTAAAACACGGTGGAACTCTGTGTGTGAGATGTTTGATCGGCTGGTGGAGCAGCGGTGGGCTGTTGCTGCTGTGCTGTCGGACCGAACCGTGACCAAGCTTCAAGATGCCAGGATCCTGGAGTTAAAGGATGAGTACTGGCAGCTCATGGAGGACACACAGCCTGTGCTATCAGCACTTAAATGTGCCACCACTGTTATGTCTGCAGAGAAAGACGTCTCCATCTCGAACACTTATCCCATCACCTTCGGCCTCATCAATATCCACCTCCTACCCAGTGAAGGAGACGGGCCCAGACTCATCAAATTCAAGACAAAAGTGCGTTCCTCCCTCATCAAGCGAATGAATGTAAGCTAAATGTTTTATCTTAGTTTACATGATATACCTAATTACATGCATAGTTGCTTATTATCTGCGTTGTGTTACCTATTTAGATACAGCATTTTGTCTGATTATTGATTCCCCCATATATACAGGTTCAGTCTGATGAGTTTGTGTCATTCGTCCCCATGATCTCATCAATGCTGGACCCTCGTCACAAGCACCTGGGCTTTCTTACACCAACACAGAGACTGGCTGCTAATGCGAAACTAATTGAACTGGGAGACACAGTGGAGAATGGGTAGGGCGGCTATCCCACAGGCTGGGGGAGACGAGGCTGCGTTTTCTGACACGGACGAGGGGAGCGCAAACACTGAAGTCGCGGCCTCCCAGTCCTCTGCTATGGCACAACTCCTTGGGGAGCACTATACCACTCAATGTGAGGCTGGCATCAAAGCAGAACTAGATAACTTTCTGAGGGAGACTCCCCCACCCCTGGATTGCGCCCCGACAGACTGGTGGAAAGTGAACGGAATAAGGTTCTCCGAGCTGGCCAAGTTAGCGCGGAGGTACCTGTGCATCCCGGCTACGTCCGTCCCCTCAGAGCAGGTGTTTTCAGCGGCTGGACTGACGGTCACCAGGTTGCGGTCGCGTCTGACCCCAGATCATGTCAACATGCTTATCTTTCTCAACAAAAATAAGTAAAGTGATCCTGAAGTTGTATGTGAGTTAACCTACTAGTTATTTTTTTAGGCTTAGTTTGTTAAGTAGCCTAATTAATTGTTATGAAGGCTAATCTCTCTCACCCTCTCCATTCTCGACTCCATACCTTGGATAGTTTTCAGTTACATTTTGACAAAACCTGTCAGATCTAAGTATTAATATGTTTTTGGTTAACTTATTGTTTAACATTATTCTGTATTATTATTTTCGAACAAACGAGGGTCTCTGTTTACGAAAGCCGGATCGCAGCTGCAGGTTCCGCTGCTTTAGAGCACAGCAGCGCATTATCTTCAAGTTCAACCGAACGTCCAGTTTAACTGCCACAAGATGTTCTTGTATTAAAGATGTCGTTGAGAAAAAACACGCTGTATTTTTGTATTGCATTTTGAATTTATAAAAAGTTAAATAAATAATGCATTTTAATATAAAAATATTAATGATTAATCGATAGTCGATCGTTAACTAGATTTAGGTGCACACACCGTAAATCAACATGCTAACCAAATATTCACATTTCTACTAATTACCACTGTATTACTAATACATACTTTCAGGCATGGAATTTCATAATTTTAGGGGCAAGGCCACTTGGCCTTCAGTTGGGCATATTTGGTGGGGGGCAGAAAGGCCACACGTCAGGGCACCAAGGCCAAAGTTAACTAATACAGTAGGCTACATAAAAATTATGTATTATGAGTTATATTTAGCCTAATCACAGCAGCAGACTTGCATCACGGTATGAAACAGTACAAAAACATGAACTGTAAATCATAGAACTGATTTTAATATTTACATATATCTAGGATATTTTTAACATTTATTTTCTATTTGGCCTGTTAGGAAATCATGTAGGCCTATTGAACAATTTAAGCACAGTTCAGCTTTAAGAAACTCAAATAGCCTATGAATGCATAGCATTTTGTGATCATTAAGGTTACTTTGACAAACTCTTAGTCAGCTGTATATTAGGGTGGTCCTTATCAAGTCAAAATGTTTTATTTTTTTATTTTTATTAAATATGCAAACATTTTGACAAAAAACAATATATTTAGAGGTAGCTCAATCATGTGGAAGATTGCCTATGTTAAGCTGTGCTGCGTTATTGTGATATGCAATTAATATTAAAAGTGGCTGCAAATGAACTACATTTTATTGAAATCAGAGCAACACTGACATGACAACAATGACAACAATCATTGTTCAACAAAAAGTTTAAAACGCGGAGGTGCGCGAGGGCCAGAGGGCTTCTTTGAACCGTAGGCCTACCCAGGGAGTCTACGTGAGACCTGGACAAACTTTGTGTGGATTTGATATATCCCAACGAAAGGTGGTTCTAGGGTGGAACCACAGACATACCGGAGAGACAGGACTGAGCTTGGAGATCGCCGTTGTCGAGTCGCTGGGATCCGGTAAGAAGGATCCTATTTTTTGTTTATCCGAAAGCCTTGTCGGATTCAACGTTTTCTTTGTGGATTACATGGGTTGCACTGGACGTGGATTATTCAGACTGTTTTCTTCTTTGCGGTGGATTTATGTAGAAGTCTCTTGGAGTCTCTTTGTTAATTTTCGTTTGGATGGACTGTGAGACCGCATGAAGTGCGTAGGGCTGCGTGGACACTTTGGTGGGCGTTGTTCGCGATATGAACTGTGTGGAAATAAGTGTTTGTTTGTTTTCAAGCGTATTTCTGCTCACAAAGTCTACCTGTTAACTGTATGTGTGGTGTCTATTCCGATGTCAGTGAAAAGCATTATTATTTATCTAGAGCCAATTAAATTTGTACCCGTGTTTAATGGTAATAGTTAGAATTTAAAAATCTGATCGTTACAAGGTGATCATCAATAGAAATATGTATTGATTCCACCAGGAAAGGTAAATCTGCTAAACCGGGTCATGGATGGATTAATTTGGATTTAGTTTCTACAATAAGTAAACTGAGATATGTATCTAAAATATGTATCTAAAATACATATTTAGGAATATATGGTGCATTAGATGCTTTTATGGAGATTGTTTTGGAACTTTACTAGCTAGTTACAACACCAATTAAAATTATCTGTTTTTATGGAAATCATCAAACAGAAAATCATCTCAAAGTGTAAAGCTATTGAGCTACCAGTAATTATTATGTTATTGCCATAGAAATTGGCATGCAAAATGCGACCATTTGGTCGCAGTCTGAAGCCCTGTAAACATAACAGACATTAAACATAGACGTGAACATAGTAAAATTAAACAACACAGAATGATAATTTGATTGTTTCAGGACAATCTGAAGAGACACAAGGTTAGTGTTCATGGAATATGCACTTATCAATGTGCATGTTATGCCTTAAAGGACAATTCCGGCGCAAAATGAACCTAGGGGTTAATAACACATGTGTACCGAGTTCGACCGTTCGCTGGGATTCGTTTTCATGCTAGTCGAATGTGACCAGTTTTATTGCAAACTGCTAATTAGCGTTTAACGCTAGCCTTCGGGGCAGATGTACAGTAAAAAGTAATCGCTATTTCTATACCACCAACAAGGCTCAAAATAGCACCACGCTTACACGGTAGCATAATGAGGCTCTCTATATGTAAACCAAAGCATTGAGAACTTTGTAAGTGTACAAGCAGTTTATTAAAAAGAAACACATTTCCTTTAATGTCTGGTTCACATACAGGCAGGCACCTTGGGAAAACAGAACAGATCTCTGGGATGTGAAGTGAATCTCGCGTGAAATGTTGTTGCCGAAAGAAAGCACTGAACGCAACAGGAGACATAAGAGATGGCAGGTTATTTGAACGAATTTGAAGACATAGAGGATGAACCCTTTCGGTTTGATGGACGTCCTTATCTTTTCGAGCTGGAATATACCGACGAAGAGCTGCGGGAGCTCCATGAAAGGGCTACGAGAGAGAGATCGAGCTACCTGTAGTCAATGCCGCAACACAGCCTCGCACTTCTGGTAACTGGTGGTGTACTGTAGGGTACCTGCGGACATTGTGAAGCTATGGCCACCGAAGAGGAGTGCTTGTGTTGCATGGAGTGGGACCTGTTGCGTCGCGACACCCAAGACACGCAGTGTTTTGTAGAGTCTGAAGATTTCCCCTCATTGATAAACAGGGCTCTAGTTGAAACTTTTTTCCATGTCCCGAAAAGAAATTGGAGGCGGTGATATACCAGAGGGACCAGATGGACATCCACTAAGTAAGTTCACTAGACAAGTTATGTTACATCGAGCTATTATTTCTGATAGGCCTATATTGAGCAAATTACGTTTGATTTTATTTCACCTCTGTCGTCTGCCTGTATATGTGAACCAGACGTGACGGTAATTTGTTTCTTTTTAATAAACTGCCTGTACACTTACAAAGCTCTCAATGCTTCGGTTTACATGTAGAGACCCTCATTAGGCTACTGTGTAAGTGTGGTGTCTTTTTTGGGCCTTGTTAGTGGTATAGAAATAGCAATTTATTTTTACTGTACGTGTGCCCCGAAGGCTAGTGTTAAACACTAATTAGCAGTTTGCAATAAAACTGGTTACATTTGACTAGCATGAAAACAAATCCCAGCGAACGGTCTAACTCGGTACTCATGTGTTATTAACCCCTAGGTTCATTTTGCACCGGAATTGTCCTTTAAAGTAATTTTGGACTGCAACCAGATCTTCTTTTCACATGCTAAGTTGAGTAAGTTAGTGTTACTTCAATACCGGTGATTTCAGAGTAGTAAGAGGGGCTTGGGAGGCTAACCCCTCCCTGCAGTACTCCCAGAGAAACTCCAGTTTTTAATTTTTGTTTGGTGCCCTCAATTTGTTTGTTTCTGCTGACTGCACCAAGAGTTGGTGACTGTGGAGGCCATTTGAGCATGGTGTATCATTGAGATGATTCAAGCTTTGTGACATGGTGCGTTATCCTGCTGGAAGTAGCCATCAGAAGATGGGTACATTGTGGTCATACAGGGATGGCGAGGGTCAGCAACATGGCCTTTAAATTGGTGTCACCATCAGCCTGAACCGTTCATACAGGCAGGATGGAAAGAAATGAAATGCATGATGCGAATGTTTTGCTTGAGAAAGTAGTTCACCATGTCAAATTGCTTAGTAGCATAGCAAATATAGAGTTGCAGTCATACCTTGGGTTTGCCAGAACGGTTGGTGACCAGACGGGTGGCTTTTATTGTACCATGTGGTTTGAACAGTTCCTCCAGTTGCTGCTGAGTGCAGGTGTAGGGCAGGCCGGAGATAAAGATCTTGTGTTTCTCCAATGATGGACTGTACTTGAATACCTTGCAGAGCCAAAAGACATGATTGTTAATCCATTGAGTCCACATGTGTGTCTCTATCTGACCATTTTTGCATTACAAGGCTTGGTTAATAAAAAAAAAGTGGTGGTAGTGTAGTGGTATAGTGTTAATTTTGTCACCTATTTTTAATTTAGTCTTAGTCTTGTGACAAAATGTCCTTTTTAGTCTGTCATATTTAGCCATTCAAATATAATTTTTGTTAGTCAAGTTTTAGTCGACTAAGTCTTGTCTTTTTTATAACAGATTACTTCTGATTACCATTACAGTCAAATAGTGTTTCACACATCTCAATGGTGATTACTATTGTCGGGTGGTGGTAGTGTAGTGGTTAGGGAGCTGGGCTAGCGTGCAGTAGCCTGAAAGTTGTCGGTTCAATTCCCGGCTTCCACCGTTGTGCCCTAGTGTTAATTTCGTCAGACGAGACGAGAGGAAATATGTTCGTCAACGACCTTTTTTTTCATGACTAAGACGAGACGATGACGAGACGGCAGTAATGTCCTGAAACACTGACTAAGACTATCTTAAGATGCATTATATTGTTGACGAAAAAAGACGAGACTAAAATGTTTTGCATGAAATAAAAACTAAGATAAAATCTCTCTTCATTTTCGTCTACAAAATGAGAAGACAGAATATCTAGCTGTTATGTTTTCAAAATATTCGAATGAGTTCATGCTAACAGCTTTCCTGTAGGCTAGTCTAAGTGCTGTTGCTGCAACCCTGTGGCTGCAACATCTAAACTACATGGAACAAGAACACTGGAGATTTCTGCCAGAGTTATTAGCAAGCTAACTACCTAAGCTTTATGCCACAATGCCCAGAAGTTGAAGCTTCTCTCATACAAATTAACATCCCCAGAATGTCCATAATCGAAAATGTTCATCATGTAATGTCAACTATTTAACTAGTTAGACTGGATGATGCAAAGTTTGCTAGCAAGTAAGCTAATATGGAAAGTTCAGCTAGCAAGTTAGCTATGGCTAAGATGGAGAGTCTGTTTGGGGAATGTGTTGTGTTTGGCTTATATCGCCATCTAGCTTATAGGAGTAAAATATTAATACTTTGGCCTATGACAGTGTTTCTCAAACTTTTCAGTTTCAGGACCACTTAACTAACCCTAGCTAAAAAAAAAAAAAAGATTAGACCTACTTCACCACTAGCCTATAATTAGTCTACACAATAGGCCTACTCACTGAACCACCTTGCTTATTGTCTTTGCACTTTGCTTATTGTGTGGATTCATACTGTATGATTTAAACTGGCATATCTTACATAGACAGTGTTGCAGAACTGTTTTTTACATACAAGTTGGTTCAATATTGCAAATAACTCATCTATATTATATTTTACCACGCCTGCTCAAGGACTACTTGGGATAGCTTGCGGACCACCAGTGATCCCCGGACCACACTTTGAGAAACACTGGTCTACGAATATGACAGTGGTCCCATCAAATCTTTTACTGTCTATGGTCAAATCCCAGCCGAGCTATAACTGTAGCTCGACTTACCTGTGCATGTAAACATACTGACTGACAAAAAATCAGAATGAGTAATTATAACAGACTCGAGTAGCCCTGTGGACACACAATATTGTTGGAAAATTGAGATGTGTGAAACACTATTTGACTCAAATGGTAATCAGAAATAATTTGTTATAAAAAAAAAAAGACTAAAATGTGTCGAACTAAAACTGACTAAGACTAAGATACCTTTAGTTTTCTTTTTGACTAAAACTAGACTAAAATGGCTAGACTTTTAGTCCACTAAAAAACTTGACTAACAAAAATGATATTTGAATGACTAAATATGACAAAGACTAAAAAGGACATTTTGTCACAAGACTAGGACTAAGACTAAATTAAAAATAGGTGACAAAATTAACACTATAATGTGCCCTTGAGCAAGGCACTTAAACCCAAGTTGCTCCGGGGACAATGTGATCCCTTGTAATATAGCCGACATATGTAAGTCACTTTGGTCAAGAAGTGTCTGCTAAATGTAATGTAATGTACTATTGATTACCTGATTACCATTTCAGTCAAATAGTGTTCCACACATCTGCGAATGGTGAGTCCCCAGACCCTACATTTTAATGTGGGTCTGGCTCGTCAGGCTAACTAGGAGCATGCCAGTAGATACTTATATCTGTGTAAGTAGGATTGTCTGAAATCTGGCAATATAAGAACCATTACGGTGGGATACTCTATGGTTAAGTAATTTACAAAAATCTATGTACTGACATAAATAGTTTAGGCTACTTTAGAATATGTTATAATTTTGGCCCAAGTTGGAGACCATGCAGCAATTTGTTTCAATTTCAACAGATTTCTCGGGAACTGCTTATTTTAGAGACATGCTTTATAACTTCATATTCTGTAAGGTCTGCTGTTTATTCTGATATACGGTTTGCCATGTGTTGAGTGAAGAATTTGTGTGATATTGTGATGGTTAGGCCTACTCTGCGAGAAATTGATGCTTGTCTTTGGGCTTGTAATCGCCTGAAACATAAAATTTATGCAGCCTACATGTCAAAAATAATAAGAGGCTAAGTGAGGATTTGATGCATTTAACTTAGTCATGACTTTCAGAAAACAATTTCATCAGGACATTGGCTGTTGTGCTTTTACAGTGTACAAGTAATTCAGCAGCTGTGCTGCTGAATACACTGTAGGGGAAACATTGGATGGCATCTTTTTTCTGATGGAGTGCGAGTTTTGGTAAGTCACATCCTGCTTTCTAGTGTTAAAATATGTCCAAGTAATGGTTTTCTCTTTCTTTTTACAGACAACTGAAGACTGAATAGTGATTGATTAGGGGCAGCCGTGGGCTAATGGTTAGGGCTTCGGACTTGTAACCGGATGGTTGCCGGTTCGAACCCCGACCAATAGGAACGGCTGAAGTGCCATTGAGCAAGGCACCTAACCCCTCACTGCTCCCCGAACGCTGCTGTAGCAGGCAGCTCACTGCGTCGGGATTAGTCTGTGCTTCACCTCACTGTGTTCACTGTGTGTTGAGTGTGTTTCACTAATTCACAAATTGGGATTTCCCTCACAGGATCAAAAGAGTATACTTATACTGAATATTAATATTTAACTAGGAATATGTTAGGGAATGATGATACAGCTAACTTAACTACCTTCAGTACAAAGCTAGCTAGATAGCTAGGAATAACTGGCTAATAACATTAGAAAACCCTCTCTACGTAGTTCTGGTTAAATCGAGTGATATAAGATAAATCCAAGATGGTGGTGCGGATCCATCGCAAAGCCCTGTCTCTCCGGATTTTGCAAATTAGTAGTAATCTGTTTATTTCAAGTATTTTCACTAAACATAGTTTAGCGCACATATCATACAGCTGATAGAAACTTTTGGACATGGGTTGCAATACTAACATCTTTATCAATACCAGAGATTGCCAGAAAAGTGGGACATAGCAACACCGTCACACCGACCGGAAGTAACCATTGGCAGGTCATAAAATGTAAACACCATGGCAGAGGTTTGAAAGCTAGGCTTAAAGCTAACTCCGCATCGACTCTCACTACCAAGCTTTTTCCCTGCCAGTGTTCTTTTTGGACTATAATATGGTTTTCACAGAAACCTGGCTAAACAACAAAGTACCCAACAGCTTGACCGAGCTAGCAGGTGCTGCATCCTCCGAGCAGACAGAACAGCTGTTGGCTCCGGTAAGACCAGTGGTGGGGGTGTGTGCATTCATGTAAACAAAACTTGTTGCACGGACACTACCATCAGCTAACCTAGAGTATCTCATGGTTAAGTGTAGACCTTTCTATCTGCCCAGAGAGTTTACATCCACTGTTATGGGGCGGTGGTAGTGTAGTGGTTAAGGAGCTAGTGTATAGTAGCCTGAAAGTTGTGGATTCAATTCCCAGCTTCCACCGTTGTGTCCTTGAGCAAGGCAGTTGTAACAGTCACTTTGGACAACAGTGTCTGCTAAATTAATACATGTAAATGTTATGACGGCAGTCTATGTACCCCCGGACACGAATGCTTAGCTTGCCATGAAAGAACTGCATACTGCATCAGCAAACAACAGACTTTGCATCCCGAGGCAGCCTTCATTGTCATGGGTGACTTCAACCACTCTAATATAAAGACTGTACTGCCTAAATTTCATCAAAATATTTCCTGCCCCACAAGAGAAGTCAAGCCCATGTATAATACTATGATACAATAACATGGATAACACGTACAAAGCCGTTCCCTTCCCCCAACTAGGACAATCTGACCACCTCTCATTGTTTCTACTGCCAAAGTACTCAGCACTCATCAAACGTGTGAAGCCCACAATGAGGACAGTCAAAGTTTGGCTAGTGGAAGCAGAGTCGGTACTTTGGCACCTCCACCCCCTTCCCGTTCAGAAGGATCTCCTAAACAGCAACAACCTCTTAGTTGATATCCTCAGCTGGCACATAGCACGAAATGCGCAGTGGAGAATTCTGATGGCAGCAGCAGGAAACAAATCACTAATTTTGATTGCAATACGGTTGTACTTCTAAATATCAGATTCAAACAAGTCATTCTTTATTAATGATCTGATTTGCACACACAACCTTGATTTTTTACTACAACTGAGACATGGTTAGATCAAGCAAACAGTGCTACTACCCTCATCGAATCAGCTCCCCCAAATTTCATTTTTTTGAGTGCTACCAGAGCAAATAAAAGAAGTGGGGGGATAGCCTCAATATTCGGTGACTTTGTATCATTTGAATGTGCATGTATTAAGTCTCCTCCTCAGATTTTATTACTGACTATTTACAGGCCTCCAAAACATTCAGCTAAAGCATTTCTTGAAGAGCTAGGTGAACTACGGTCATCCATTTGCATAGAGGTTGACGGTCTTATTATAACAGGGGATCTAAACTTGCATGTGGATAATCCGGAAAACAATTTTGCCCTTTATGCCAATTATACACCTTCTCAACCCTCACCCTAAACACCAGCGTACCAGAGGACAGTGTGCTGAGCCCTCTCCTCTACTTCCTCTTCACCTATGACTGCACACCTGTACATGGACCTAACACCATTGTCAAGTTTGCAGACAACACAACAGTAATTGGTCTCATCAGCAAAAACGAGACGGCCTACAGGGAGGAAGGAGGTTCAGCACCTATCAACGTGGTGCACCGACAAAAACTTGGCTCTCAACACAAATAAGACCAAAGAGCTCATTGTGAACTACAGGAAGTCAAACTGGCACCCCATTCTCATTAATGATGCTGAGCTAGAGTGTCACCAGCTTCAAGTTTCAACCTCTCTGAGATGTGGAGAAACCACCTCAGATCCTTGTGAACCTGCACCATCGAGAGCATCCTCACCAACTGTCACAGTATGGTACTGCAGAGGGTGGTGAAAACTGCCCAACACATCACCTGTTCCTCACTCCCCTCCATCGAGGTCATCCAGGGCAAGCAATGCTTGTGCAAGGTGAAAAGCATCATCAAAGACTGGTCTCACCCCAACCACAGACTGTTCAGCCACTCCCCTCTGGGAGGTCTCTCCGCACATGGTGACAACAAACCACAGGGTTCTTACACATTTTCCATTTCAAAATTCCATGCTTTTTCCATACTCAAATATCCAAACGTGACCATATTCTCGACATTGCGGCCACTTCTGGTTTGGGATAACTCGGTGAAAACAAAGGTATGGACAACTGAAGTGAAATAAAAAATGACACTTAATATTCGTCCATTTAGCTTGGTCATTTTTAGTTGTATCATAGTTGTATCTTGACGATGGGGACTGACAGTTAAGCTACACAACAGTAGGAATGGTTCATTATGACCTGAGTGAAGTGATTAGTACTGCAAATGCAATAGTCTGGAAACCAACTAATAGTCCAACAAGAGCCTCCTGATTAGGGTTGGGTATCGTTTGGGTTTTATCCGATACCGGTGCTAAATCGTTACTTTTATACGGTGCCGGTGCCTGAACCGTACTTTGTTTTTAAAATGTTAAAATGGTCTAAAGCATGAATTGCTTTTTTTTTTGATAAGACAAATTTGAACATGAAATTTAACTGTTATATTCAATTTACTATTCAAGTTTACCCAGTGTAGGCGGTTTGCTATAAGGTATGTTAAAACCATAAAATTGTTTGCCATAAAACTGCCAGGTCATGGACAACGACAGCTAATCTAACAGGGACTCTACTTTCCAGTTAATTCAGTGTGTTCCCAAATGCTTCAAGAAATTTCATGTCTTAACCCATAACACGCAGTAGTTTTGAACATGTTAGGCTACATGTTGTTGTTGAAGTGTTTAGATTCCCAGTGCTAGCCTAGTAGGCATTTTAACAGCAACTATGGCTATGCGCTAACACCAGTCGGAGTTTAATTAGCGATAACGTACGGAGATGGTTTCGTAGCCTCTTTGACAGCTCAGTGACATCAGGTATGTAACCTACATATTTATGTTTTTGCCAGCTAACTTTTAACATGATCTTCATATTCATTGTGATGCTATATGGGCCTCGTGCACATGAAAGATTAATATCATGCCATAACACACCGTGAAATAAAGTTTTCACCTTACAACTTTGCTAATAACATTTCAAATAAATGTCAGTTAGCATTAGCAAGGATATTGTGTAACGTATAGGCTAGCCTACTGTTGATGTTGTTTCATAGCCTTTTGCTTGTGTGTAGTTAGGCCCACTGCTAGATTTTGAAAGGAGCTGCGATATCGCTTTAAAGTAAGCTACTTTGGGCTCCACATGAAGCTGTCAAACACTGTCCACTCGCCTATGTGGTGCACCCCTCTGGTTTATACATCCAGTGTTTATCATATGTTAGCTAACTGTATCTGGATGTGTTGCTATCAGAGCAAGATGTTAGAGATGGCATGACATGCAGTGATGCCTCATAAAAATAAAAAAAAATAAAAAACGCATTTAAGCACCAAAATGAGGCACAGAAATCCACGTTGTTATTCGATGCAGTTACTACCGTTTGCGTTGGCACCGGTTCCATATTAGAACCGTGTTTCGGTGCCCAACCCTACTCCTGATCTTATAGTCTATTAGGTGCGTTGTTGTGAAGTTTCCATATAGTAGAACAATATTTGGCTATTGACAATGCATCATGAAAAACATGATTTATGTTCTTTTTTTGCAAGTCAGCATCAGTCAGCATCAATCTGTGCAGTGATGTAGATTTGAGATCAAATTGTTCCTTAATATGGGCTTCTCAATTTCTGCTGTACTTTATGTATTTGCAAAATGACAAGATAATTATCCTTACACTAATGTTGGTTATAATTGCTAAGTAGCTATATTAGTGTTTTTGGATTTCCTGGTGTAATTTCTAGCCTGGGTAAGATTTACACATTATTATTATCATTATTATAATTATTATGATTATTATTATTTTTATTGTTATTAGTAATGTTATTTAGAATCTTAGTAGCCTAAACTTGATATGGTGTAGTATATCTTAATTAATTGTATCACCTCGTATCATACAGGTGTATACATTTTTTTCTAGAGAACGCTAGTAAAGTCAAGGTAACTGACAGTGATGGGACCTGTGATTACCAGCAGTTCCACCAAGCAGGTGAAACATGCTATGAAACTGACCAATACATGTTGATTTTGCAACCTTCTGACAACAAGTATGAATGGCGATATGCCACTCTGTGCAGTCATAAAAAAGATTTCGGCAGCCAATAATGTAAGCCGTTTCGATAAATGTAACATCACGTCCTTCAATGTTCATTGTTGATATTGGAGTGCAACTGGTTGAATTATGGTATGTGGTTATTTGTTATATACACAGATGGTCAATGAAGTTCTTCAGAGAAAGCCAGGGGGAGAAGATTTTTGAAGAGTACAATAAAACAGTCACAGTCAGATGGATCCAGAAGACAGCTTGTGAATATCTTTTTGCTGACATGGTGGATGAAAAGGGAATGTTTCAAGAGCTTTTGATGGTTGAAATGCATTTATGATGTCCCAACACCTACTTTTAAAATGTTATACTATTATTTCAGATGGATCACTTCCCAGGCTGTACAAGTGAAGTATGCCCAAAGCGAAGGGGGTGTTAAACTCGTGGTCATGGTCAAAAAAAGTCCCTGGGTTCAAATTACTCTAATTACAATTTTCTTTACAAACCATCTCTATCTCATTTTCATACATTCAACAGAAAAATGGGATGCCCAAATGTGACCTTCAACTCTATTTTCTAAATATATTTTTTTTATTGTCATATGGACCTACCTTAAAGTCTTGGTTCTTCTTCTTGTCTATGCATGGTGACACAAACATAGGTCTGCCCTCAAGCTCCTGCCGGTCTAGCTTCAGTGCTTCAGCAACAGCTAGTGGGTCCTGGAACTGCACATAGCAGTAACCACGAAAAGTTCCATGGCCTGAGAAAATAGGTCGAACCTGCTTTACAGTGCCACAGGTCTGAAAGATAGTTCCCAGTTGTTCCTCTGGGTTTTGTAAGGTGAAAGCCAGGTTGCTGATGAAGACACTGCAGTTGTCTTGCCACTTGTCTTGTGTAGCCTCATGCTTAATCCGAGTTGCCTCTGGTTGCACTTGCTGGTTTCTATTGGCAGCTCCAAAGTTACCTATGTCTTTATGATGGGGCTCTTCAAGACCAAACTGCCCAGCCTCAGTTTCAACCCCCTCTGGATCACCATCTCCACAATGTCGCTTAAGCGGGAGCTCTGGAATGAAATGTGATTGTTTACTGTCCTGTTACATGGTTAGATTTTCAAGGTAGCTTGCATTTCCATGATTGAGACCTAAAGTGTACCCAGGGGGAAATCAGGGGGTATATGATGAGCCTATTTTTTTTTTTTTTTATCTAGAATTGCATTTCATGAAGGAAACATTCCAGTGCATGCAGAGGAAAAAAAGTAAAAAAAAATATTTAATTTCTTAAGTAAAAGATGAAACCATTAGGAGTAAGTCAGTGCACTTACAGATTGACCAACAAAGGAGAAAAAAGAGGACAAAGTGGAGAGTTGTTTTAAGACTAATAGACTGGAACAAAGAGAGAAAGTGACCGTTTCTCAAACTAAAGGAAGGATAGTGAACAACGTTTCTGTTTACCTTAATCGCAAATTGTTGTTGACAAGCAACAGTGAGAGACGGTTGCTGCACTAGACTACTAGCAATGGATAAGGTTGGGCGATTGCAATAGGCTAAGTGTCCACTCTAGTTGACTGCATTATCATTATCTGCTTTACGTGGGGGTGGGGAGTAAAAATAATTAACCAGAGGGGGGGGGGGGTATCAACAACAGAAGAGGGGTGGGAACCCCCACATAAATCACACCCTGCTTTTAAGGTCCAAGATCCAACTGACCTCATCTTTCACATCTATCTTAGCCCCTTACTATGATACAAATATGCAGAAACACAGCTTTTCACCTGATGCTTCATAGATGTCATCTTTTTCAGCTTTCCTTTTCTCCGCAGTATACTTGCTTTTGTGACTCTTTTTCAGGGTTTTCTTGTTGGCCTTGACCCTTCTCCGCTCCTCTGCTTTTACCTCCTCATGTTTCACCTGATTGGCCTCCTTTTCTGCGGTCTGGATATCCAAAAGTCAAATAAAGAGTCAAAAAAGAATATAAGGGCATAGGCTCGGGCAGGTTTGCCAGAGAGATAATACCTAATATAAGCAATCTCAAATGGTAAAAATCTTCTTCAGTTAAAAGCTTCCATCAATTTTTCCAACCAAGTTCTGAACTGAACTAGAAAATGTAATTCCGAGGAATTCAGTGCATGAAAATGCAAAACAAACTTTTATTTGGAAACAGTTGTGGGCAGAGGAAAGTTGGCGGGAGCCATAGTTGATGACAACTGATAGTTGGAATGGCTGACCAGTTAAACAGTTAGATAGTTTAAATTGTTAAATAATTTAATAGGAAATTATTTTAGTGAAGAATTTTATTTTGAAACAGTTTTAGGCAGAGAAAACAGTTGGCGGGAGTCATAGTTGATGAAAACTGACAGTTGGAATGGCTGAACAGTTCAATAGTTGAGTAGTTTAAATAGCTAAATTATTTAATAGTGAATTAATAAATGTGCATAGGTAGATAGTTTAATGGATGTTGATAGACAGCAGAGGTCAGGAGCAATCCAACGATGAAAGTTGCCATTTTCAAGGTGGAGATATAAGCACTACTTCAAATTCATTGTGGTCAAAGGCAAGAACGTGCATGTAATGTGTACATTATGTCGAAGCGAAGACTTTGTCGACATCCGTTGTAATCTGTAATTTAATGAAGCATCTCACACACGCATCTAAAGCTAGTGGCCAAAAAACACCGATACCTCCACCACAGATGATAGCTCGCCATCCACCAGCAAAGAAGGACTCGGAGCCAAGTCCTCCAAGCATCAAAAGCGAGATCTTTCTGCCTCACAACAAAAACCTATGACACAGGCTGAAGTCATGTGGATGTGCAATATCTTTGAATTTCCCCTTGGGGATCAATAAAGCATCTATCGATCTATCTATCTATCTAATAAATATCGAAAGTTACAGTGGGTCCCAGTTAAAAATTGACACTTCATTCACGATCATGGTGAATGGTGAAATGTAAGTACAACTGCAGCCGCTTGGGGGCAGCATAGTCCGCTGTGGAGTTCCACGGTCGAACCAGACGGCGCATTCGACAGCAAGGGCTGTGATTGGCCGAGTTTTCAGTGCGTTTCTCTGTGTTTTTAGAAGCCCCTGCAACATGCTAGTCCACTGTAGCCTAAGCCTTGTACATAATATTAAACATAGTTTTGGATTCAGTGGCAAGATTTCTTGATTGTACAGTGTCTGTCTCTCAATAATGTTTTAAAATGAGAGCTTCGTCAGCTGGCAGTAGGCTACTTTGTCGGTAGTCATGAGAAGTTCGCTTGCTAACAGAACATAAATATGCTGCCCAGAAACCTTGTGAATAGTTCTGATTTTTTTTACTACACTAACGAGGTTGAAATATAGACTTTGCCTACAGCATCTCCTTAACAGTAATGTTAACAAAATGACAGCATTCAGGCCTAGGCCTAATGTTATCATTTTTTGCAAGGTGTTGCTCCTGGCAATACTTGTTTATAAGACGTTTGGTGATTAATTGATAGCTGTTTTTGGGACACGTTAAACGTTCTTTATAATGAGCGCATCCGGGGAGTAAAACGACTGTTACACGCTGTTACAACTGTAGGCTACAATGATTGCAATACAAAAATATGCATGTGTTAGTTTAGTTAGTTTTGCACTTTTGCCTCATGTGTTTTCAGGTTTGAGGGCTAGGGTTTTGGCAAGATTGACCTTGGTTAGACTCTGCATATGTTATTTCTCCGTATGGAAAATAAAGTCAATTTTCGACACACGTCTGTTATTAGTTCAATAACAAGTGTTGCTTGTTAAAACATGTGACTAGTGAAACTCAAATGATTTTAGAAATATTTAGCCAAAGCCAAAAGTGTTAGAGAAGGAGAGGCGCCGGTGCAGCTCAGATGTCTTCTTAATTTTCTTTATTCTTTAGTAAAAGGTGCAGAACATTATTAAACTTTGACTAACGTTTCGATGTTCGTTAGTCAAAAACATCACCACATCGAAATGTTAGTCAAAGTTTAATAGTGTTCTGCACCTTTTACTGAAGAATAAAGAAAATTAAGAAGACATCTGAGCTGCACCGGCGTCTCTCCTCTCTAAAATATCTGTCCTGGCCTGGTTGCAACGGATTGTGGCGAAAAGACAGAAGCGCGGAGAACCCTCCTTTGTCTACCAAAAAGTGTTACTTTGTGCCCCGCGCTCCCCCACTGCTTGTGAAAGAAGGGGATGGGGGAGGGGGGCTTAACGTGAAAAAGCTTAATGTCACAAAACGGCAATGAGTCATTTTAGGCTACAGGCCTTCATAATGGTAGGTTACAGGAAGTGGGGGGAGGGTATGGGATGACCAGAGCCGTCATCTATCGTCTTTCCAGGCACACAGCTCGTTATATAGCTTGTCGACTGCCTTAACAGATAGGCTTTGCTCTTGGGTTTGGCCTTACAGCGAACTCAATGCTCTTGTTGCTTGCAGTTTGTTAAATAAAGCGATGCAGATTACATTATTTATTTCTGATTAATTGCGTCTTTTGATGTATTTTGCAACATTTGCTTGTTAGGCTGGGCTACTGTCAATGTCCTGTACAGGTCAATGTTCAACAATTGCTGGTGTAGGCCTAGGCTTTTAATCAATTAGGGACTGTTCGTTATTTATTTAATTAAGGGGCTACCGGAGGAGTTTTGGGAGCGTTAGTCAAAAAAGACGTGACCCTCCCTCGCCAGCAAGAATTTTTTCTATGACCCTCCAAAGTGATTGAGAAAAAACGCATGACCCTCCCCAGTCCCAACAATTTATTGATGCCTTAGGCTACTGGGTCAATTTGGGAGCTTGCATGCTACGACTCCTTCCTTGAAATGCCTTGAAAAGGCTGTCGTTTGCACAATTTCACAAATAATCACGGGACGAAACAAACCTGTCAACTTTTCCGGTTTTATCGCGTATTTTAACTTTTTCCTCGCTGTCTTATGAGGAGCTGCAGGGCCGTCATGAAGGGGATGCGAGGTAGGCCCGAACTTGATAGATGCAAGGCCCTTTTCACTTACGTGCATGAAATCATGCGATAGCTTACTTTACACATAGCCAAGGCTACCGTCGGTGTATTTTAATAGTAGCCTAGTCTAATAAGCTACACCAGCTTGCCTTTAAGAGGGGAAATTCAATTGTATAGCCTATAACATTAGCTGAGTCACATATTTGGCCATATGGTGTTTATCATCACGAAACCAAATAACAAAAGGCGTACACTTTAACAGGGGAAATTAATTGGGCATGAATCATTGTGCTGAACGGTATTTGTCAATGAGCAGAAACACACACGACATTCAAACTGTTGATAAGATGTGCACTATGGAAACTGGTCTGTAGGCTAACATTGGACAAATAAATGACACTGACTTCGCCATATCCTGACTCAGGAAAAAAACATTTTCTTGCTTTGCCGCAAACTCAGCAATGAAATCATAGGCCAGTTTGCAGGTAGCCTAACGTCTTTTTTCATAGAAGGAGAGCCCAGTCTCTCCTGTGACATGGAGGTGCGCAAATAGTTTTTAATAGCCTGTTCAACTTCGAAAAAAGCTTCGTTCACCCGATGCCAGTCACTGATTGCAATTTCAACGCTCGAAAGCTTCATCTTTTTAAGTTTTAAGTGCAGTGGCCCCTATCTGCCCCTTTGGAATTATATCTCGAGCCTATTATAAGGTCCAGTGCGTTATGTCCTGGGATTCGGATGTGCTCAAAAAGAACAGAAACACTTTTTTTATAGATGGTTATGAGGAGCAATGTGAGAGAGAAATTTGATGATCATTGATCGTTGTTTTGGGACGTTAAGCCTTTTCCATAGGCGTCAGTGAAGGAGATTGAAGAATGACCATTTTTTATACGAAAATATTTCTTAACTACAAAAACTCAGTGTCTAAAAACTCAGTGTCATTCAGACTCAACCCTCTTGTTGTTTTATTATCTTTTTCGTTGTCGTTTGAACGTTGGCAAGCAGGCATGTTGCGGTTGCAATTTAAGTGAAATTTCTACAGTAGGCCTACAACATGCTGTTAGGCTGGGCTACTGTCAATGTACTTGTACAGGTAAATGTTCAACAATTGCTGGTGTACAGGTTATATAATCAATTAGCTAAATCATTTGTCCAGCTGTTTAAACATTTTTTAGGTGCTACATTCAAAGCATAAAAGTTGCTTTGATATATTTTTCGTTTGAACGCCGGCAAGCAGGCATGCTTTGGTTGCAATGAATGAGGATAATTGCTTTTTTGCATTATTTTGAATATGACTCGCTCCAGTCTCAACAGCACGTACTTTTCCACACGCTAAGTTCTAACACACATAGGCCTATCCCCTCGCTTTTTCTCTCTCCATCCCTGCACACGGTGCTTTTTAAAAGGAGCTGCACAATTTTACAACAATTGCATCTACATTTTCATATTAGAATGTTTTGTCAAGTGTAAGCTTAAACTACCGTGATCAATTTAAGTTCCCGTGCCCCCGCTGCGTCATGGAAGCAGTAAGTCAGTCGCATCAAAAATAGTAGTGGCACCCAAGTGACACCTTGTGTCAACTGCAGTTTGTGCCATTTCTGCTGAGAAAATGGGGTGCGTGATTCATGAAGGAACCCGTCCAAACTTAACGGGGACCCACTGTATGTAGCCTACAAACACCTGTCTGTTCTACTCATTTCAACTGGCTGCTCAAAACTTACATACACAACACAATACATACCATCCTGGACTTTGGACCCACAATGGCCGCCTTGCACTACTCCACTTGTACACTTGCACACTTTGCAACTTGTTGTTGTTGACCGGTTGTCCTGAAAACACTTCTGAACACACTTCTGCTGCTCTTACATAACTTGCACCACTATGCCACTTGCATACTTAGGTCAAACAGAACTACCTCAGCCATTTATTGGCCTGACATTTGCACTATTATATTGACTCTACTGTATGCACAATTGCACATTTTCAACTCAAATTTTGCTGCTCTTATTTTCTTCATTGTATGTGCCTTCTTATTTTTACTTTTTATATTGTTTACTTGAATGTTATGTTTGTCTGTGGACCTAATTGGTAAAATATGTATCGTCTCCACCGTGGGATAGTGGGAAATGTAATTTTGATCTCTTTGTATGTCTTGACATGTGAAGAAATTGAGAATAAAGCAGACTTTGACTTTGAACTGCTCAAAAAAATCCAAATTCTTTGACATATAGCAACTTTTTTTTTTGTAACAGTAACGCAAATAGTTTCCCTGGTAACGAGTTACTCTTATCATAGAGTAATTCAGTTACTAACTCAGTTACTTTTTGGAACAAGTAGTGAGTAACTATAACTAATTACCATTTCAAAGTAACGTTCCCAACACTGGTGAGAGCACAGGTGCAGTTGATTGCATTGTAAGTCGTTAATAGCCCTTGGAATGTGCCTTATATCCTTGTAGAATGGACAGACACAGAGAGAGTTGGCCTAGTTGAGCAGAAAGCAGTTGATACAGGTGCAATCAGTTTAATTGGCTCTGTGAGGGGGCCTAGTTGAGCAGCTGTCAGTTGACACAGGGGCAAATCAGTTTTGATTAGCCCATTGTGATGTCGAAGTGCCAATGCAAAGTCTATGGGGAAAAATAAGCTTGATTACAGTGCATAAAAATGCACTGTACTGTTCTTCCTAGGCATTTTATTCTTCTTCTTCTAACGCAGTTAATGCAGCTTCAACCGTTTAACGTAGAAACTTCATTCAAACTATGTTACGTAGGTCTTACTTAGGACATCTGGGCTTTGTATTTTTCATCTTTATAACTTTTATACTAATTAAACTATTAATTAAAAACTATTCAAAATTTCCCCATAGACTTAACATTGGGCTGATGACATCACAATAGAGCTCTTAAGCAATTAGAATCCTAGGCCAGGTGTTCCGGCCACCTGCATCAACTGTCAGTTTCTCAGGCTAGATAGTATTTTGTTAATGTAGGTTAAAGGTGCGATTTGTAGGATTGTTACCGAACGTTCTGTAGGCCAAAATCAAAACACTGGTGAACGTTCTCAAGACTACCAGACGCGAGCCTCTTCTGGGTTGCCAGATGTAAAGACTTAGCTAACGTTAGTTGACCTGCAGCTGCTTTAACGTTTCTCCAACCATGACCCAGCTACACATTACGGAAACAGTGAAAACAAAAAATACCTCTCTAACCAACGTAACATATTTAGCTGAAGTTAGCGAGGCAGATGAAGTTTAGCCTAGGCTACCTGTTGTGGAGAAATATGGCCAGCTCTGCGTCAGATATGATATTCTTCGTTTGACGAAGACGTCACCATCTCAAGAAGCTCCTCCGATGTCCACTTAATTTGTTTCTTGTTTTAATTTTGGAAATTTGCCTGCCTCTCATAGGCGTTCATGACTACAAATGACAGCTGTTGACAGTTGGCCTTTGCTAATTTGGCAACCCAAATAGGTGGACGCGCTAGCCCATTATTAATACGCTATTCTAGAATTGATCGTTCAAAACATAAACGAAAATTCCAAGAGATTCTGCCCCGTAACCGGTTTTACAAGGTTTCACGGGTTAGAGTAATGTTGTCAAATAAGCCATTACTTCAATTCATCGTGTTTCCTTACTCTCTGACAACATATGGTGATCATTTTTGGAATGGTTACAATTTATTTTCCATTATTTCCTATATACTGGACCTTTAAGCATACAGTCTCATTCTCTTAAGACTACACATCATGTTCAACTGTTTCAAGATAAAAGTCCTCACTACAATAATTCCCTATTAAATAATTTAACCTTTTAAACTATCCACTTATTTAACTGTTCAGTCATTCCAACTATATTTAACCTCATCTACCTAGTTCAGTCATTCCAACTATATTAAACCTCATCTAACTACCTAGTTCAGTCAATCCAACTATATTAAACCTCATCTGACTAGCAAATAATTTAACCTTTTAAACTATCCACCTATTTAACTGTTCAGTCATTCCAACTACATTAAACCTCATCTACCTAGCAAATCATTTAACCTTTTAAACTATCCACCTATTTAACTGATCAGTCATTCCAATTATATTAAACCTCATCTACCTAGTTCAGTCATTCCAACTACTGTATATTAAACCTCATCTACCTAGAAAATAATTTAACCTTTTAAACTATCCACCTAGGTTCAGTCATTTCAACTGTATTAAACCTCATCTACCTAGTTCAGTCATTCCAACTATATTAAACCTCATCTACCTAGCAAATAATTTAACCTTTTAAACTATCCACCTATTTAACTGTTCAGTCATTCCAACTATATTAAACCTCTTCATGTTGGTTGCCTATTAGCACATCATCTGTTTTAACAATATATTTCACACCATATGTTTTGCATTTTCATGCACTAGTAATTCCCTGGAATTGCGTTTTCTAGTTTATATTACTATCTCAAAAAGTATAACGTTTACAAAAAATACATTCCTCAAGTGTCCTTTTCATGACCTACGTTAGAAAGTTTGAACGAAGTTTCTTCGTTAAATGGTTGAAGCTGAATTAGACGCAGAAATTTGGTGAGACGAATAATAACTAGAAATGCAATTCCCAAGGAATTACCAGTGCATGAAAATGCAAAAAAAAATTTTATAACCTGTAGAATAAATGCTAATTGATTTGTAGGCACTTTAATTGAAATCATTACAATAATTAAACACTACCATTGGATGCTGTGAAAACATGCATTTATTTAATGCTTTAATTTTAATTTACTGTTATAATATCAAATCATCCAGAACTGCCTCAGTGTTGGCACAACTAATTTCCTCTGGGTCTACGATGGTGATAATAAAACTAAGTGACAGACACCTAATTAGTGTTGGGCTTAAAACGGGGCCTAAGTGTAGCCATTAAATTGAAAATAAAGTGAAATGTTTTGAGCTTCAATCACAGAATATAAAATAGCATATCATTTTAAGAGACTTATCGATATGATCCATATGAGAACGGAGGCTAACGTTAGCCTACATTTCACACAAATGACAACATGCAGGGTAGCCTAAAGTTAAAGTTGACACTCCATTTGAGTTGTTTTTTGTAAGAAAGTAGACATGGGTTTGCAAATAACATTATTGCATAGGCCTACTATAAGGTAGCCTAGCTTAGCTAATCCGTCATGTATAGGCTACTTTCCTGTCAGTTAATATCCAGCACACTGCATTTTGTGCATTGTATTTCAGTCAATCGTTCAATGTGTGGCCAGTGGCATAGGCTACTTTATCAAAGTAATTATCCTCTGACCTCAGGGGAAATGATTACCCACCCCCATCATTATGTAGCCTTTGAGTAGGTAATGTTTAGCCTGGCGGGCCATCCTATATCATTGAAATGTATAGTCTGGAATCGAACCATTCACCTCGCTTAATCCAAGGGGCGGGCAGAGAATTGTCTTTCAAACTGCCTAGGCATGCAATAGGCCAGCGCTACGACCATATCCATATCCGGTCGGCAAAACGGCAAATACATCCAGTCCAACTCCTCCAAAGTTGACGCCAACGCCGATTCAAACAACCGCTCTTTGTTCGCCATAGCCACCTTCCTTGTTGTTCACAGTCGCAGGACTGTCGTTATCCTGTTAAGCCCGCCATAAGACTCTCTAACAAAATAGAGCGCTGTGATTGGATGAAGTCCACGGCGTCAGCCAATAGAAATCCCTATGGTTTGATACTAGACGTACAGGCTGAGCAAATTAATTTGCCGCCGCTAGGGTGCGTCTAGATTTCTAGGCTAGGTAATGTTCTCACTTTCATCTAAATCTAAACTAATTGTTTGTGCAGTCGAAGCCATAACATTAGCCTAAGCCTAACCTAACTTTACAGTGACTGGCCAAATGTTTAGCCCATAGACTGTAGGCCTATATATAGAACAGTCTATGGTTTTAGCCTACCTTCCGTAAAACATCGGTTTCTTTTTCATAGCTAAACCTGCTACACCTCTAGATGAAAACAATCCAGACTTGGCTACACCGAAATATTTAGGCAATATGCTTTTATTCTTCATCTTATATCAAGTTCAGCCAGCTTGCCTTCTATGCTCTGTCCGTGTAAACAAACTAGTGCATGTCCTCCGAGTTCGGGACCTGAAACCGGTCTATAGTTGAGTAGTATAGTTGAGAATTGTTAAATTGTTTATGGTTATGGGATTTTGCAGATTTAACAGTTAATTATTGTGGTGAGGACCTTTATTTTGAAACAGTTGTGGGCAGAGGAAACAGTTGAACAGGATCTGTAGTTTTAAGATAATGAGATTGTATGCTTAAGGGCCTGAATCCACCAAACATGTTTTTTGCACTGACAGCGGCTATTTTCAATATAAATCCTATGAAATTCAGCGTTCACAGCACTCAGTGCCCTCGGCGGAAAAAAGCCCTCGGTGCTGACAGTTTTTTTTTACGCAGCGCTCTGAGCGCTTTTAGGACAGCGCTGGTGCTACACTTTAGGACAGCGCGGGACCTACACCGTTAACAATGTTGGTAGTGGCAGAGGAAAACTCAAATCAGCCAAGTCCTATTGTGACTAATATTAAACCACTGCTGCAAACTGATATGATATCCTATTGTAATGCCAAATGAACTCCTTTTTTCGGTTAAAGTCATATTTAGCTGAACTGAGTCCTGAACGATTGCTGCCATTTCAGTTAGCTAGTTAGTTAGCATTAGGCAACGTTCCAAAAAAAGTGCTGACAGATGGTTTTAGTAACATAGCAACAGAACACCGAAGTGCTCTGAAAATGGGGTTGAGGGCGCTGTCGCTGCAAAAAACGCAATTGGAGGACCCTTAAGCCTGAGAAACTGACAGTTGGTGCGGGTGGCCTGGCCACCAGGCACAGGATTCTAATTGCTTAATGGTCCTATTGTGATGTCATCAGCCCAATGTTAAGTCTATGAGGAATTTTTTATAGTTTTTAATTAATAGTTTAAAAAGATACATTGCTCATGAGTCCTTTAGAAGTTTGAATGAAGTTTCTACGTTAAAAGGTAAAAGCTGAATTGGACGCAGAAAAAGTGGTTGGAAGAATAATAAGTAAGGGATAATGTATAGAACGCTGGTTATTAAGTATAAGTATATATACACTCGTTTGATCCCGTGAGGGAAATTTGGACACTGCATTTATCCCAATCCATGAAGTAGTGAAACACACTCAGCACACAGTGAACACACAGTGAGGTGAAGCAAACACTAATCCCGGCGCAGTAAGCTGCCTGCAACAACAGCGGCGCTCGGGGAGCAGTGAGCGGTTAGGTGCCTTGCTCAAGGGCACTTCAACCGTGCCTACTGGTCGGGGTTCAAACCGGCAACCCTCCGGTTACAAGTCCGAAGCCCTAACCAGTAGGCCACGGCTGCCCCTCATTATTGGGAAAATAAGTTCCGACAGGGCGAACCGGACCCCAATGCGTAGCGGAGGGGTCTTGTTCTGCCCTGAAGGGACTTATTTTCCCAATAATGACCAGTGTTCTATACATCATCATGCTTATTACACGGCTACTTGCCAAAACGAAACAATAAACTCCACACGATATGACTCTTTAGCCTTACATAGCCTAGGCTATAGCCTATTTGTTACCGTTCATCGTGGCTGTTGCTATGAAACAACCCTAGTTTGCAACAACACACTCATTTGCACTGCACATTAAAAACGTATTTTCTCCGCATTAACAAAATATTCGAGAGTGGAGACAAGAGATGGTAAAACAGCGTTTCTCAAACTGTGGGTCGCGGAGACATGCCAGGTGGGGCGCAAACTGACATAAAAACCGGAGTTTTTAATTTTTATTTATTTTTTATCTGTAGCCTAGGCCCAGGTAGCCCCCGATGCGCAATAGACGCACTGTGTTATTCATAGGGAAGCGCTCGTGTCAAGGCAGCTTATAGTCCCGACCTGAATGAGATTTTGAAAAAGGTTGTAAGAGTGGTGAATTTCATCAAGACCCGGCCCTTAAAAGCGTGTCTATTCTCCGCACTTTGACAGGAGATGGGAGCTGACCAAAAGGCTGTACTGTTTCACAGCCAAGCAAGGTGGCTTTCCAGAGGTAAAGTGCTGTCGCGTGTTTGAGCTCCGAGTCGCCTCTTCTTGGAGGAAGAGCGCATGTTTGAATCTGCAAGCACGTTCACTAATGAACATTTCTTGACGAAGCTGGCCTATCTTAGCGATATATTTGGAAAGCTCAATGAGTTAAATCTCCAGTTACAAGGCAAAGACAAGCACCTAGCAGATAAGATCACTGCATTCAACAAGACGATTGTGTGTGAGATTAGGTGCAGATCTATTTAAAATCATTATATTCAGCACATTTGTAGGCCTATCATATGTTGACTATTGATGAGATTTGTATATGTTTATGATCCTATTCACTATTCTCAACAAAATTGATAAAAATAAATACTAATAAAACAATTAAAAAAAAAAAAAAACACTTGTTAACAATTGGTGGTGCTGGGGGTACTCCGGAATATCATAATCTCTCAGGGGGTACATGCCTGATAAAAGTTTGGGAACCACTGTTTTATTTGGATTAAATGTGTATGCTGAGGGGCGTGTCCATTGAGCGAGAAAGAGAGTATTAGTATCGGTATCGGAGATGTACCGGTAATTAAGGTGGGAGACGCTAAAGCACTGTAGTGCTAATTTTGTCACCTATTTTTAATTTAGTCTTAGTCCTAGTCTTGTGACAAAATGTCCTTTTTAGTCTTTGTCATATTTAGTCATTCAAATATCATTTTTGTTAATCAAGTTTTAGTCGACTAAAAGTCTCGTCATTTTAGTCTAGTTTTAGTCAAAAGAAAACTAAAAGTATCTTAGTCTTAGTCAGTTTTAGTCAACACATTAATTATTTCTGATTACCATTTGAGTCAAATAGTGTTTCACACATCTCAATTTTCCAACAATATTGTGTGTCCACAGGGCTACTCGTCTGTTATAATTACTCATTCTGATTTTTTGTCAGTCAGTATGTTTACATGCACAGGTAAGTCGAGCTACAGTTATAGCTCGGCTGGGATTTGACCATAGACAGTAAAAGATTTGACTGGACCACCGTCATATTCGTAGACCAGTGTTTCTCAAAGTGTGGTCCGGGGATCACTGGTGGTCCGCAAGCTATCCCAAGTGGTCCGCGAGCAGACGTGGTAAAATATAATTTAGATGAGTTGTTTGCAATATTGAACCAACTTGTATGTAAAAACAGTTCTGCAACACTGTCTATGTAAGATATGCCAGTTTAAATCATACAGTATGAATCCACACAATAAGCAAAGTGCAAAGACAATAAGCAAGGTGGTTCAGTGAGTAAGCCTATTTTTTTAGCTAGGGTTAGTTAAGTGGTCCGGAAACTGAAAAAGTTTGTTGAGAAACACTGTCGTAGGCCAAAGTATTAAAGTTTTACTCCGCCTCGCTAGATGGCGATATGCGCCCAAACACAACACATTCCCCAAACAGACTCTCCATCTTAGCCATAGCTAACTTTCCATATTAGCTTACTTGCTAGCAAACTTTGCATCATCAGTCTAACTAGTTAAATAGTTGACATTACACATGATGAACATTTTCGTATGGACATTCTAGGGGATGTTAATTTGTATGAGAGAAACTTCAACTTCTGGGTATGTAGCATTGTGGCATAAAGCTTAGGTAGTTATCTTGCTAACTCTGGCAGAAATCTCCAGTGTTCTTGTTCCATGTAGTTTCGTGTTGCAGCCACAGGGTTGCAGCAACAGCATGTAGACTAGCCTACAGGAAGGCTGTTGCGTATGAACTCATTCGGAATATTTTGAAAACGTAACAGCTAGATATTCTGTCTTCTCATATTGTAGACGAAAATGGAGAGATTTTATCTTCGTTTTTATTTCATGCAAAACATTTTAGTCTCATCTTTTTTCATCAACAATAATGCATCTTAAGATAGTCTTAGTCAGTGTTTTAGGACATTACTGCAGTCTCGTCTTAGTCATGAAAAAAAAGGTCGTTGACGAACATATTTCTTTTCGTCTCGTCTGACGAAATTAACACTAAAGCACTGAAAGCCTTGACTGCAGGGTCAGTATTTACAAGACTACAATTAGATTCCTTTAAATTATTTCCCATCGTGCAATAAATAAACAGGAACTCAAACACTAAACGTTACACTAAACGTTTTAGTTGACGGGAGCGCGGCGCGTCTCTAGTACAACTCTAGTACAACCATGATTTCTGTCCGACTTTGGAAATTTAGTCGCCTACTGTGAAATCACACAAAAATCATACAATGTAAGGCCGGCTTAAGCTGCAAAGCGCTTCGGGAAACACTGGAAGGGGTGTGTCACGATTCTGCCTTCTCACACCGCGACACAGGTTTGTGGATATGATATTTTGGTTTCGATATGCATATCATTATAGCCCTACTCCTGTGTATGACTTGCTAAACTAATGTCTGAAATGTGACATGCATTTTTCATTGTCGGTGCACTTGGAGACCAAGTGATCAGATCAATATAGAGAAAGTGGATTTAACACTTATAAGTTGGCTAAAATGTTGCATACTATTGCAAGAAAAAGAAATTAAACCTACACACCACCAATACAATGTATTGTTGGGGTACCCCCCAACCCCCACCCCAAGGCGACTGCCACCACAAATAGAATCAAATATCAAATTCTGTGGGAAGCACTGAAGAGATATAGGGCATGAATTAACAATGACAAGTGGAAAGAGGCAGGTTTCTTACTCTGGCCCTCTGCTCACTGACTCGGGAGAGTTTGCTTTCTGTCTTCAAAAGTGCAGAATCCCAGTCCTCCAAAGTACCTGAGGCAACATGGAGACACTTGTCAGAAGAATGACCTGGAACTCAATCACACAATTATTACATACTTGAGGTAGCATATCTGCGCATTTAAAGCCAATTTGAAATTTGCAAGCCATTCAGTTATTCATTAAAATCTCATTTATGGAAGGAGACATAGTGCATTGGTGTCTTGTACCATAAAAAGTTAAGTCAAGTCAAGTTTTTTTATATAGCGCATTTCATACACAGAGGTCATTCAATGTGCATTCAAACAAAAGCAAACAATAATAGCAAATAAAAGTATAAAAGGGCAAAAGTGAAGGAATAGTTTAAAATGTAAAGATCCTAATAATTATAATAATAATAATAATAATAATAATAATAAAAAACAAATAAAAGACACAAGAGAGTAGACAAGGTAATATAAAAAAACTATATCAGTGCAAGAATGGGTTGATGTAATAGGGTTACAGCCATTATACAAGTATTGATTATAAAGCATTGAGTATTAAGTATAGGTATAAGTGTGGCCACAATCCGGCTGTGGGATGGAGAGAGGGGTTATGCATATGTGCTAATATAGCATGCAAACAGTGAAGCAGTAAGACAATGGTAAAAAGTGGCTAGTGATGGGCAGTACACAAACATGGAGAGGGTGGAGAGGCAGACAGACAATGCGGAGAAGTATATCTCTCCTCTTCCCTTAAGTGAAGCATTGAACAGTTCAATGGCCCTGGGGACAAATGACTTCCTCATTCTATCTGTTGTGCAAGACAGTGAGCTAAGCCTCCAGCTGATCAAGCTCTTCTGCTTTGTAATAGTGCTGTGGAGTGGATGACACTCATTACATTACATTACATTACATTACATTTGGCTGACGCTTTTTAACCAAAGCGACTAACAACATGGTAAACAGTAAGTTTTAGAACAATTCTCACAATTTTAGGACAGTTTAAAAAAAACATTAGAGTACAGTAAGAATAAGGCCGGTGAGTGCTGTTTTTAGCAGTTACTTGTCAGTTTAAAACGGCTGGTGAGTGCTAGGATCAGTAAGACTTGTTGTAAGTGTTGCTATGAGAGTAGATGTTCTCTAAAGAGCTGGGTCTTCAGGAGTTTTTTGAAAGTGGAAAAGGATGTCCCTGCCCTTGTAGGAACTGGCAGTGTGTTCCACCAACGAGGAACAACAGATGAGAAAAAGTTTGATTGGCTTGAGCGTGCACGGTGGTAGAGCTAGACGCCGTTTAGTCAGAGGAGGCCTTGAGCGGTCTGGAGGTAGTGTAAGTCTGTATGAGGGCATTCAAGTAGGTGGGAGCAGAACCGGAGACTACTTTGTAGGCAAGCGTTAGAGACTTGAATTTGATGCGTCCAAAACATTGTCCAAAATGTTGATCAGTTTGTTCAGGGACCTTTTATCAGATATTGAAGTGATGCACTCCAGTTCAGCTCCCACTACAGAGCCAGCTTTCCTTACCAGCCTGTCAAGTCGCCCAGCATCCTTCTGTGTGCTTCCTCCCCAGCATACCACTGCATAGAAGAGGACGCTGGCAACAACAGACTGGTAGAACATCCTGAGGAGCTTGCTGCACACATTGAAGGACCGCAGCCTCCTCAGGAAGAACAGCCTGCTCTGCCCTTTCTTGTAGAGTGCTTCAGTATTGACCAGACATGTGGACTCGAGTCACATGACTTGGACTCGAGTCAGACTCGAGTCATGATTTTAATGACTTCAGACTTGACTTGATAAAATTCGGCATGACTTGCGACTCGACTTGGACTTGAATACTATTCACTCGAGACTTGACTCAGACTTTGTCTCTTTGACTTGTGATGACTTGACATGTCTCGAATCAAAAACTAAATTTCCTGATCGTGGACCAGTCACCCCAGAGACGCTTTCCCTCCGCGACTAAAAAAAAAAAAAAAAAAAAAAAAAAAAAATAGCGGAGACAAGCGGCCAAAGCACAGTTCAGTGCTGCCGCTAACCCCACACGCGTTACGCACTGTGTGTAGGGCACCAAGAGACAGAGGAAGGACCAACATTTAGCCAATAAATAGTAGCCTTACTGCAAACTGATTTGCACTCTTGTTAGAGAACGTTCAATGTTAAAATGCACCAACAGCATGTTACATAAAGATGATACTTTTCGAGACCTCTCCATGAAGATCCAACTTGAACTTATGCTAGCCTACAGCATTTAATTGAGAACTCATCTAAGCACGCACGAGAGGGAGAGAAAACGAGTAGGTTCCAGCTGGCTTGTCATTGTTGATGATGATTGATATCTTCTTTTAAATATAAGAAACATATAAAAGGAAGTCGTGAAGGCAACAAATACGAGATTAGAGAGATTACGAGATTTATCCGGTTCTCACTAGCCTACTGTTATAAACTATGAGATCCAGGTCACTATGACATACTAGCTGCACCCACTGTGATTTGGAAAGTGGACAAGAATATGAAGAGTTGTCTTTGCCTTTGTGTAATGGAACTGGTGAGTCTTGAAGTATTCTATAATTTATTAACATGAAGCACATGATATGCCGATTGAAACGCATTCCACTCAGCTACTGTAGCTAGGTGGCTACTGGCTACCAGGCTCATAATTCACTTTTAATTGCAAACAGAACATGCCAAGCAAGCATCATGTCATACATGCTTCTCCAAAGGAATGAAAGCTGTTTGTGCCAACTTAATATCACGCTTATCATTGTTAATATTGTGCTATACATGTGGCACAAACAATGTTTGAGCTTGTGGACTAGCCATAGGCTGAATGGAGCTGGTAAAAAAAGATCATTATGAGAACGTGTGGACAGTGGCACACAATGGGCTTAAAGTGACAGTGCACCATTTACAAATGAGATAAACAGCATCAAATGTGTAGTATTTCTTAAGAAATGAATACTTAATTAATACAAAATTACTGTCATTATTATCTTTTAAATAATATAAAAGTGTTGACCTTGGCTTCCCTTATGAGTCGCCACTGGCAGACAGCCTAATAAATTGTTTGCAGGCAAATCTGTGGCCTAGCGCAGTGAAATGCCATCAGTCAAATTATTACTCATCCTTACAGTGGGCTCCACAATTTGGAAAAACAATATATATATATATTTGCAGCTGTGCTGAGTGTCATGTAGCTATCCGTTTTGTACAGATTACTCAGGTATGCACATGTGTATATTACACAGGTATGCGCATGTCGTAAAAGATTACAAAACAAACATTGAACATATTTTAATCTGTATTTATAAAAAAAAAATACTGTGGATTAGATGTAAGCGCTAAAATTATGATCAAATTATAATTTAGTGAAGAGTACCTGATGACTTGTTTAGGACTTAAAAAAAGATTGGGACTTGGACTTGGACTCAACTTGGCTTTGATGTGACTTGGACTTGGACTCAACTTGGCTTTGATGTGACTTGGACTTGGACTCAACTTGGCTTTGATGTGACTTGGACTTGGACTCAACTTGGCTTTGATGTGACTTGGACTTGGACTCAACTTGGCTTTGATGTGACTTGGACTTGGACTCAACTTGGCTTTGATGTGACTTGGACTTGGACTCAACTTGGCTTTGATGTGACTTGGACTTGGACTCAACTTGGCTTTGATGTGACTTGGACTTGGACTCAACTTGGCTTTGATGTGACTTGGACTTGGACTCAACTTGGCTTTGATGTGACTTGGACTTGGACTCAACTTGGCTTTGATGTGACTTGGACTTGGACTCAACTTGGCTTTGATGTGACTTGGACTTGGACTCAACTTGGCTTTGATGTGACTTGGACTTGGACTCAACTTGGCTTTGATGTGACTTGGACTTGGACTCAACTTGGCTTTGATGTGACTTGGACTTGGAGACTTGGACTTGGACTCAACTTGGCTTTGATGTGACTTGGACTTGGACTCGACTTGCCCTTCTCTGTATTTACTTGGGACTTGACTGCTAAGACTTGGGACTTACTTGTAGGTGCTTACCACCTCCACATTGACCCCTTCATGGTGACTGGTAGCACTATCATAAAGCAGAAGTGCTTGACCAGTTGGAGACTACGCTCACTGCCATGCACAACTGACAGACTGAGGAAGTCATTTGTCCCCAGGGCCATACAACTCTTCAACGCTTCACTTAAAGGAAGAGGAGAATTATACTTTTTTGCATAGTCCATCTGCCTCCACACCTCCCTCTACACTTACACTTCAGTGACCTCTGACTGTACTGACTGTCCACTAGCCCACTGTGTTACTGCTTACACTGTCTACACTGTTTACTCGCTATATTATCCCATATGTACAACCCCTCCATATCCCAGTCTAGACTGTGGTCTAACATCACATCATACTTGACCACCATGACACACACCTTACTGAGCACCTTACCACGGCATATTGAATCACAGGGTCAGTCCCTGCCCTGTCACTGCATATGCCTCATGCTTATACGGTACAGTACATTCATGTGGATCCTTGGTTTAGTATCATTAGTGTTTTTTACTGTCCATTTTAGTCATGTGGATTTGTTTTTTTATCATCCGATTTATGTTGTTGTGTGTGGTGTCATAAGCTACTGGGACCTTGAATTTCCCCTTGGGGTTATGTTATGTTATGTTATGTTATGTTATGTTATGTTATGTTATGTTATGTTATGTTATGTTATGTTATGTTATGTTATGTTATGTTATGTTATGTTATGTTATGTTATGTTATGTTATGTTATGTTATGTTATGTTATGTTATGTTATGTTATGTTATGTTATGTTATGTTATGTTATATGTTATATGTTATGTATCTAGCAAATCCTCATGAAAAATTTACAGTTGCAACATATTACAATAAAACAAACTTTCTTACTGGTGTAACATCCATAAACGTATTAGCTTATTTTAGTTAATAGTTGATAGACTTTTTGTCAATGTATACACATGGATAAGTACATGGTGTACGTGTTCTTTTGTGTTTTGCCCAGTTTTAGCATGGCATTCAGACTAACATAACACCTTCCTTAAGATCATCTACATGGTAACAATTTAACTGGCTTTTACATGAATTCATGTGGTCCATCTTATGAAACAAATGACTGGTTATTGAGCATGTAGGTAGAGAGCACTTACCCTCAACCCTTTCAAATGTTAGTAGAACCTCACACACATGCTCTGGGTAGTCAGAGGTGTACTGCACTGCTCTGTGCAAGGCTTTCCTACAGTGTAACGAGTCACCATAGGATCTGCAGGTACAAACATGAAGAAACGTGAAATATATGTAAAATAATTTATTACCCATCTTGATTTTAAAAAGTAATTTATTAACATTTTCCTTTTCTAAATAAAAGCCCAATCAACTCTAAATTCTGAATCTGATCTTACACACATCGTAATGACAGTGCATAAAAATATATTCCTAGGCTTCTTATACTTCTTATTATTACAGTGCATGCAAAGCAATGCATGCTTTGCTTTGCAAAAGGCTATTTGTGACACTTAACCTAGCTCAACACTAAACAGAGATCATAGTAGGCTATTTTAGAATGACTTCTATCTATTGTGTAGTTAAACATGTCATGGCAGCACCACTGAAACTTTATGGTCAATTCTTTGTATCATTCATTACCTTCCTCAAATTCAATGACACATGGTGCAGAGCTAACAGTGCCAGGGATGTGGCTCATTCTTTTGTGTCTGTGTCCTGTGTGGGCATGCAGGATTCATTCCCTGTAAGGTCTTTCTTTCTCACAAGATGGCAACGACTGGAATAATAGTAAGGTAATGCACTGACTATACAATCCTTTTTGGTACTATTTCTTTACACTGACAAAGGTAAACATACTTTGGTTTGCCTGCAAGGACCCTCGCCACGGTAGCATAGAAGTGTAATGATTTTCTGAGCCTAGTTAGGGGCTTAACATAGTGATTAATTTTCTCATTATCACAAAGCAGGACATGTTGACCTAAGGATACAAACGTAATATGATATGAGCAGGACATGCTGACCTAGGGATACAAACTTTATATTTGTGATTAGCCATCTGGGGATACAAACACACTAAAGGCCCGTACACACCAGATACAATACGGAATAACAGTGCGAAAATGCGAAAAATTCATGTGCGAAATTTTCGCACTCAAAGTGTACACACCAAGTCCGATGCGATTATTTTAATATTTTGCATTCTATTTCGCACTCACGTCACGCAGGTTCACACAGCGACTTTCAGTAAGCAGGGAGAACTCAAAATCATCAAGATTTGAAACAGATTATAGCCTTGATCAATCATGGAACCGTGTATTGGCTTGAGAGGTGCTGGGGAAATTAAATCTTAATACTTGTGCTATTGTGATAATTGTGCAGAACCACTGACGGAACACATAAGTTGGTTGGGCTCATTAGTGCACCCATACACCCACCCCACTACACAACACACACGCAACCAGATTCTAACGCTAGGCGGGAAGGGACATGATTAACGTTGGCACTAGTTTGAGGAGGATACGCTTTTATAGAGTTAAGCATTCTTCCTTGAGAAAAATTTGAACTCCGAGTCCGGGTAAATAGACGGACACAGAGAGGTCAGCAGGGAATGACGAGCTGATTTTGGGCTGAGCTCAACGTTGCGCTCTGCCCCACATTGAGCCCAGCCCCGATCTGCAAGCTGCAGCCAGGGGTGCCCGCATATTGGACTCGAGGTAGGCCTATACCATGTAAAAATTGTGGTAAAAATTGATCAGCTTGTATGACGATGATCCAACACACAGCAAAAGCTAATAATGATACCTACCAGTTATTAGCTTACCTTTATAAGATCCACAGAAAGTTTTTCAGAGTTCCACATTGGGCTACTTCAGTTATGAAGCATAAAGCAAAGTTAACGCACCAGGAAATGTGAGGCAAAATTACAATAGTGGTAACCCTGGACATAATGCTGTTGTTAGCAGCACAGCCCATCATGACCTATTCTTAAAACTTCCATTTCCATGAATGCATATTGTATTTTTTCCATTGCAAATATGTGCAGTGAGAAGCCCTCTGTTCACTGCTGTAGTGAGATTTCATTCTTTTTGGTTGAGTGTAAAATGGGACGGTGGTAAGAAGTGGGGAAAGCAGTCTGTAAGGAGTTCGCACTACGTAAGAAGTTCGTCAGGAGTACTCTTGAACACCTGAGAGACTCCACTGTAACGTAAACTCTTTGTAACTTTGGCATATAGGCCTATTAAGGAGACTAGTCATCGTGAGCAGTAGGATCACTCAATCTATCAGCTTTTTTTCTGCTCGTCATTCTATTGTGACATCAATGGAACCCTGCAAAATCATTATTTGATTGGTCAACAGCTCTTTTTCAAGATGCTAAATTTTCGCGATGAAATGAGACCGCTTGAAAAAATGTTTTTTCAGATTTCAAACGAATTTCGTCCTCGGTGTGTACAGACTTATATGAATGCATGTGTTTAATAGGCTGCGTAATTTTGTGTGAATATTTCGTCCGAAAAATCGGACTCGGTGTGTACGGGCCTTAAGTTCCATGTGGATCAGTAAAATCTGGACTGGTGAAGTACACAATATTGTGGATGAGAAACTAAAAAAAAAAACAAAATAAAGCGTTGAAAAATCCTATATGAGCCCACAATTACTGGAGTCTATTTACAGTGAATCCAGAAATTCTCTTGAGAGAAAAGAAGGTTTTGCTAAAAAGGAAGCGTCTCAGTAAATGAATCCTAAATGAATCCTAATAAGAACCCATAGAACACAAATATACAGAAACTGAGAAACATGGCCTCAAATTATCTCAATGCTCACCTCTCCAGGTTGTAGTATTCCAACCACATGTTGGCATATTTGGCTTTCCCTTTAGTCATGATGCTGTCCCAAAGTTCTCTTGCTTTTTGCATGTTCCTGCAATGCAAGGCCTGAGAGGAATGTGTAAAATGTAAATCATTCACCCCTCTCACTGAGAGTGAAGTGTTTAAACTCTTAACATGTAACAGCCCTACTACATGCCCAATGGACCCTATTCCTACCAACCTACTCCAAGACCTAGCTCCCACCATCACACCCGCAATCACACATGTAACTAGAAATCATTTCCGAGGAACTGCAAAGTGTGCTTGCTCAGGTGTGGTTCACCAACGGGATGTACCATGTACCAAGTTTGGTTTTGATATGTGTAAGCATTGCTTAAAAGAAGATGCAGAAACAGATGAATGTATTCTACTCACCTCTATCCTTGCCCATATCTGCATTATTGTGCATGACAGGTCTTCACTTCCACTGAACCCTACAAGACATAGCATTTGCAGTATGACAAGACTGTATTTCATTACTCTAACTGTATATTTTATACACAGGTGATCATCTAGACTTATAGACAATAGATTAAATCTTTGTCAAGGAGACAAAAGTCAGGTAGAAATATTCAAGAGAAAGAAACCTTTGAAACCCCAGGGGTAGGTATACACTTTACATTGGATTTTCACAGAAGTGTGTTCACACAATTGTACCCAATCAACATCCTACTTTCCTAAAACAAAGATCAGAACCCTCTTTTTTGCTCATCATGGTGAGTAACATTTGTGTTGCTCATGATTTACAGAAATCAAATATCTGACCACAAACACAGAATGATAGTTGAAAGTCTTTGACTTATTACTAGGGATGCACCGATCCGATATTAGGATCGGATATCGGCCCCGATATTGACAAAATAGCTGGATCAGGGATCGGAAAAATTTGCAGATCTATGGGCCGATCCGAATTTACTTTAACTTAGACTGAGCTGTGACACGCAACCAGACACTAAATAGACATTTCCTCTGGTGTTTGTCATTACGTCATTGTCTTTACAGTCTGCCCGTCATTATATTTCTGGTTTACTATTCATTATTTTATTAACTACCATTTTTCATTGATTAATTACAATCTTCATGCGTTTTTGTTGCATTTTTAGGCAGAATGATAACGTAATGTAACGCAGAATAATAGACAGAATCCAACAAGCGTAACAGACTTTGCAGCATGCATTTAAAAAGTGTCACCATAATCTAGTACAGATATAAATGTGGCTGCCACAAGTTCTTTTCTTGCCTTATTTCTAAAATAGAAACCTAGCTTGACTAAGTTTCTTTACCAAATTAGATACTATGCAGTTTCAGGAATTTTTATCCCCCTAGAGACGCAATATATTTTACTCTGCCGTGGTAAATGGCCTACTTCTCGTCGCTTGTTCCCCCTGTACACAATGGAAATGCTTTTGTTGTGGAGGCGAAGGATTAACAACAAGCAAAAACTATCTACAAAGAGCTATATCTACTGACTGATAAGACAATGTTTCAAGATTCTCGCGAGATGTCTTCGGGTTGACTATTCTTGAAGTTGCATGGCTGGTTCTTGTTAGCAACTCGCTATGGCTATGCTGTATGGCTATGCCACGTGAACGATTCCCCTATTACAAGTTTGTTTACCACCAAATTGACTCCCTAAAAGTTCTATTAAGGTGAAAATCTTGCATAGTGTACCTTTAATGTATGTACCTCATGTCCGGAAAAAGGCTTTCATGTTTGCTGTACTTTCTAATCCAAACCCTGGTAATCTAGAAAGATTAAGGGTCTGGCCACGAACAATGTAATGGCCCAACTCGAGGGGCGGCAACAAGCATGCATTTAAAAATCTCACTGCACGCAATTGGATAACACAAGACCAATGTGTACGGTCCTCAAACGTTGCAGCGCTGGCTTCATCAGTTTAGCTGGTTTCCCGGAATGTTGGGGTAAAAGTAATGTGCATCATTGCTCATTGCCAGAGTGTCTCGCAGAGACAATTCCATTGTACTCTCGCGAGAACTCTGGATTTCCAGGGTACCTTCTACTTGGAATGACCTACAGAAAACTCTCCAACTACAGTGTCTAATATCCTTAAATGACTTTAAAGGTTCTGTTAAAGCCATGGAACACAAGTCCATCCATACCGTAATTTCCTAATAGCCGCAGCTTTTACAGTGAGTACTACTTCAAATGGTCCGGCTTCACGCGTGATTCTCACGTGACCTCAAGCGTGAATCACGCGTCTTTTATTTATATTTCCCCAGTGAAGCTGCAATGACCCAAACAACCATCAGGTGGCACATGTGAGTAGGGTTAGGAACGTCGGCTTTTGCCGCTTTGAATCTATGCGCGCCAGTATGCTACAGTATTAGGGGTGTGATGATTTCAATTTTATATCGAAATTACATCTCAATCTCAAACTTCGAACTCAAAAGTAGAATCGACAATGCAGCCAAACCACACACACGTGCCGAACGGCGGCGTCAACACTCTAATTTTAGGCTGCAGCCAGTAAAAATATAGACATCAACCTACCGAAATCAAAGCCCCACTTGCTACTCTGAAATCACCAGTGTGGAAGTATTTTGTCGTTCATTCACGTCAATTAACACTAACTTAGCCTACTCAACTTAGCAAGTGAAAAGATGATCTAGTTATAAAATTACTTTAAGGTTAAAATGCACATTGATAAGTACATATTCCATGAACCTTGGGTCTCTTCGGAGTGTGCTGAAACAATCAAATTATCATTCTGTGTTGTTTCATTTCACTATGTTCATGTCTCTGTTTAGCCTAATGTTTGTTCGGTTTACATTACAACCTCACGGTTGGAACGGTTTCAAAATAAAAAGTGGTTTCAAAATAAAAGCCCCCCGAAACAGAAAAGGAAAAGGCTAAAAAAAAGTAACATATAAGGAATGCATTAATAGTAATGTAAAAAAAAAAGATCGAAAATCGAATCGAATTGTGACTTTAAAATCGAAAATTAAATCGAATGGAGGATTTGGAGAATCATGACGCACCTATGCAGTACGGACAATATATTTACCGTTTTTATTTAACGTTTATTCAGTTTCCACAATATTACCCCCTGATGAGCTTTCATTTCGATGGCTGATAGGCCTACAGTACGTCTCCTGCGACAGTCCCAACATTTAGCACTATAATCAAACAAACCAAAAGAATTAAATCTCGAAGCAAACTGAAAATCTTCTGCTTTTAATATAGCCTACCGATGTGTTATTTCATGAAGAGGCATCTGGCTGTTTGGTTTATGCTTGTTTTGCCTTCATTAAAAGGTAAGCGATGCCACACGTTTTTTAGGCTAAAACATTTTATGCAAACATACTGCAAACATCACCTAACCAACCGCTAGCTGTCTGTGTCCTGAATACTCTGTAAAAAATGTGATCTCTGGACAGCCCAGGCTCCAAAAACAACCTGGGCAAACCTTGCCCATAAAAACATAAACTGTTCCAGCAAATCACAGACAAGATGCGCGTTTAGGAGTTTCAAATGCACAAGAGCAGCACGGGAGGGAGGGGGAGGAAGTAGCGAGCTAGCTCTCTGTTTTGTTTGAAAGTCAACAGAAGTGACAAATGAAACAATATACATTCACTGTGAGGCCAAACCCAAGAGCAAAGACACACTGATCTCTGCAATAAATACATAGACAATCTGGACAAAGTCATCGACCAGGTCATAGCATGGAAGGGAGAGGCAACTGGCATTTGATCTCCCCTCGGGCCAAGGGATGTCCAAGTTTTCTGCTTTGCCATCTCACTATTACCAAGTGCCAATTGATATTAGTTTTAACCTACTGGTTAGCGCTTACTGGTGGCCTACCTAGTGCTTCGGACTAGTAACCGGAGGGTTGCCGGTTCGAACCCCAACCAGTAGGAACGGCTGAAGCAAGGCACCCAACCAGTCACTGCTCCCCGAGCGTCGCTGTTGTAGCAGGCAGCTCACTGCGCTGGGATTAGTGTGTGCTTCACCTCACTGTGTTCACTGTGTGCTGAGTGTGTTTTACTAATTTACGGATTGGGATAAATGCAGAGACCAAATTTCCCTCACGGGATCAAAAGAGTATATACACTTATATACTTACTTATGTTTACATTAAGTATTTTTTGCTAAGTATTTTTAGGCTATACGCATTCCAAAATGACTGCTGTTCAGGTGCGTGTCTGTAATATATTGGGTAGCCTACTCTGTTCACAGAAACCCAGTCATGTTTTTGAATGGTTGTGCATCATTCTCTCATTTTCTCTTCAGACGGGAGAAATACGGATTTCAGTGTTGTAGTTCCTGCTTACAATGATGTAAAAATCATCACTGTGCATTATTGTAAGCAGGAAGTCCCATATCTTTGTCGAGAAGGTGAGACTACAAACATTCTTTCTTCATTTTTTCAGGGGGTGGGACCCACTCAGGCTACAGACCTATTACAGATCAGTGGGTGGGACTTGCAGAAACTAAAAGAAATATCCGCCATCTTTTTTTAAGCTAAGCTAACAGGCTAGGTGTTTGCTGTGCGGAAAGCTGATAAGTGACAACGATGGCAGATGATAATTTTGAAACTAATATGGCAAATGGGGATTCTGAAGATCTGGTGTGCGAATCCGATGCTCGTGACGAGGCACGGAACAGTTAAGGGTGATTGAGGAACTGGAGGCCTGCAGCAAGACCTGCCTGTCAGTTAGTAGAGCCCAGGCCGGCTCGAGCTGGGGCGGACTAGTGGTTTCAATCCTCTCATGAAATCGAAATGTAAAGTGGAATAACAGAAGTATAGGCCTTAGGCTACCCATGTAGGCTAAACACCACCCCCTATTTTTCCAGTGTCCTTTGGTATGCAAAGCAACATCATTAACAACACAACACTCAATTTTTGTTGACAGGTCATTGGCGAAATTGAACATTAGGCCTACCAGAGATTTGGTGATTGCCTTGTAGTCTGGATGGCTCATATTCAGTGAGGTGAAGTTTCATGCAAGAATTGAGGCCATCACCATTTAAGGCAAATCCACGCAAAACTGTCATATCTACCATGGCATTGTGTTGGCGTTATGGATGTGACAGTTTTGCACGGAATTGCCCTTAAACGTGAGCACAGGTTTGTCTTTATATTTTTCATTTGTAAGAAAGATTTCTCACATGCAACTGGAACCAAACAGGGTTAACACAGCAATACTAACTTGTTGCAGTGTGCGATTTATGGGCAGTTCATTTCGCGTTTTCGGAATCAGTCTTCGGATGGAAACTTTCCCATTTCAGCCTTGTGTTCGCGATCGCAAGCTGTGGTCGCTGACGTTTCCTTTTTGACATTTTCCTTATCTAGCCTACAGCAAGCGCACACATCAACAATAACAATTAACGTGTTCTCGTTGACTGAAATGGAGGGAAATCGGTGGTTTTGTTTGATATTGACATGGCAACGAACCGCAAATGTAACAATATTGTGCAGCTACGGTTATGGAGTCAAGTGATCAACTAATTTCAAAAGCTGAGCCGCATCAGAGGGATCAAAGAGCATCGCGGGTTGCCGACCCGTAGACATTGTTCATATATTTCTTTTAAAGTAAAAGTTCAAATTCATGCTGGATGTGGTTTATTTTCTTATCCTTTGTGTTTCTCTATTAGAGTAGCCTATTAGAGAATAGTGAATCCAATTGGGGAAAAAAGGTTGAGACATAATGTTTAATTCCTCCCTCATGGTCCGGATGAATCAAACAGGCATAGGGGACAAAATAAAGCTAAACATGCGTAGTTTAACCTATGGTAAACGTCCAACAACTTTGTTATTTTACAACATCCTAAATCGGGGGTCGTTTTCTTACGGTCAGTAGGCTTTGGGCAGCCGCTGAGGGTGGCACAAAAAGTCGGAGCATTTCTTTTTAGCTTTCATTTGCACTAATCGGTTCAATTGCTCAACAAGTCGATCATATTCCTGTATGGGCAGTGCATAAGATACCCTAGTTGGCTACTTTGCACTGCAGGCGTCTGTCTGTGCCGAGGTCTCACACACCCACGTGAAGGGGACGGAGAAGGCACTGGTGCCGGGGGATCTGTCGCCCTGCACATTAGTTAAATGTCGGATATGCTAGCCTATGTTTATGCTGTCAATTCGCGGGACATCTGACCTGGAAATATGTAAAATGCGTGCTTTACGTGCAAACAAGTAGCCTAATGATGTGCTGGTAACGTTTGCAAAATAGCGATTTTTGTAAATGTCCATAATGAAGAACAGGACCTTTAATATATATGGCCACAAGAATGAGTGTAACAGGAAACAATGATCATTTTAATTTTAGAATCCTTATTAATGCCAAAATGTTACATTAATGAGTCTCTCTATGCTTGTAGTTCAGTTAGGGCAGCGAAGAGCAGTGAAAGGCAGGAAATTATTGGAGTTGTTGGCTTTCATCCAGATGAGCAAAAAACACGTTTGGCTTTTTCTCGGTCAAGAAAGCACTGACTTAAATGATGACTCCACATTTCTACTATAGAAAAGACCCAATTTAAATACACATTCATCTTCCCAGAGTGAAATGCCCCTTTAAATGAAGGTTATAATAATAAATAATAATAAATAGCAACCATCAACAGACTTTAGACAATGTTAGATGTAAACCTGAAATAAACTTTAAATAAACTAAACTAAAAATGTTCTCCAAAACAGAAAAATACAAATTTTGTTTCAATGGGTGAGTTGGGGATTCCATGTTTTACTGAACTTTCAGTTTTCCCTGAAAAAAACATAGTCTGAAAGGCAACTATTGTATACCAGAAACAAATTTGTTCCAAGAGACAATAAAGGCACAGCACGGTCATCTGAAGGATACTTACTATCCTCTATATCCTTCAGATACTCAAGAGATCTTGAGAAAGCTCCCCGTAGCTCATCCAGCTCTTTACTCCATTCTGTAAACATACAGTACATGTATAACTGTATTACTATAGTTCAAGTTCAAATTTATTTATACAGCATAACACATAATCATACACAGTGGTCATTCAATGTGCTTTACATGGTATGATACTAGATCAATCAATATATACACACAACATAAAAAACAATATAAACAGCACTACAAAAACAAAATAATATGAAGAAAGAAAAACAGACCAAAAATGGAAATCATTTTTAATGGCATGGCAACGTGGCATTGCCTCCATCAAGCACAAGACAATACAAACAAGACAGCAAAAAGGTTTAACTGAAACGTATGTTTGGAAGACGCAGACGGGAATAAACATACAGGTTAGCTGGAGATAGGAGATGCGAGTTCGGCCATATCGCTCAACTAAGTAAGTTATATTTCCTTGCTAATTATTGCCAACAGGTGTGTGTGTGTGTGTGTGTGTGTGTACACATCATGTGATGTGGAATCAAAGCGGCCAGACTGAATCCGTTAAAAAAGTTGGTTGTTATTTTGTAAATCAATATCAATCAATGTCTGTTGATCATAAGTTACAAAACCCAATAGGAGTAAATAAAATAAAATAAAAAAATATGTAAAAGCAGTCTTTTAGGAGCGAGAGGAAATGTTATGCTGTGTGTTTGACATTTGGCCTACACACACGGGCAGCGATGCACCGTCGATTTATGACTGGCAACTGGCAAAAGTAAATAGAATTTATTGAAGTGAATAGGGCAACGCATACGGCAAGTGGAACGACGACCGTCGCATCGCTCTAATCGGCCCCTTTCTATTTTTCAGGGGGATTTTGATACATCATTATAGAAAACAGCTGTATGGTCAGTGTATCTCCACTGAAGGTGGTTGGGTGATTGCGTTGCCAATAGTGTGTGTAGTACAGCAATTAAATTAGAATTCCGGTGTGATATTGACCTAAAGTGTATTGAAACATGATACCGAGTGTGAACGTATGTCTCATAGCCCATCTCGGCTTGTCCCCTGCACTCCAAAATCTGGCGCTAGTTAGCCGATGCTACATTTATCGCATTTATCGCATCTACATTTATCCACTGCTACATTTATCGCATCTCCACCCTTGTGTGGTGGGCTTTAAAGCAGAAGACAGGTGAGGTAGTTCCAGTGTCTTCCCAGTCGGTGCCAGGTATGGCTGTTTTTGTATGTCGGGCGAATAACATCTACAGCTGGCATGATCTCCTTAAGATCGCAGTATGAACAGTGCGTAACAAGAGAGTTCCTCCACAAGATTTTGGTGGAGTTAGCGAGGAGCCCTAGCCTGGAAAATCCAGACCCTGGTAATCTAGAAAGATTAAGGGTCTGGCCACGAACAATGCAATGGCCCAACTCGAGGGGTGGCACCAAGCATGCATTTGAAAATCTCACTGCACGCAATTGGATAACACTAGACCAATGTTTACTCTGAAAGATTCCGGACTTCGACGCAATTGGATAACACTACGACCAATGTTTACTGACCTCCAACGTTGCAGCGCTGTCATCATCAGTTTAGCTCGCCTCTGGGCCGCCTATATCAGATACGCCAATTTGATTGGTTCCACGTGATGCAAGAGGTAAAAGTAACGTGCATCATTGCTTATTGCCAGAGTGTCTCGCAGAGACAATTCCATTGTGCTCTTGGGAGAACTCTGCATTTCCAGGGTAGAGGAGCCCCGGCTCTCCGTGCATTTTAATTTTAATTTTAAAAGCCATCTTGCTTTTAATCCCCGCATATGCCCCCCTCAGGAAAACTGCTCCCACCATCACAAAGACTGTTGCCACATGGCCAGAAGGTGCTTTGAGAGGACCAACTCTTTGATAATCAGGACTTGGAGGTGTTCACAGACAGTGTTCTGTGGTACATTAAGTACTGCATAGACACTGTCACAGTGGACAAATGCATTCGGGTCTACCCCAATCAGAAGCACTGGGTGACACGGGGGGTCCAGCAGCTGATAAAAGAGAGGAACACCGCCTGGAGGTCCAGCAACAAAGACCTCTACAGCACAGCCCGAGCCAACCTAAAGAGGGGCATCTGAGAGGCCAAGGCAGACTACAGGAGGATAGAGGACCACCTGAGCAGTAACAACAGCAGGCAGGTGTGGCAAGGAGTTCAGCATCTGACCAACTACAGGACCAACCTCGGAGCTGCTGAAGGTGACCCTACGCTAGCAGAGGAGCTGAACATCATTTTTGCCCGCTTCGAGGTCACAGCACCAGAGTCCACTGTCCCACCCTACCTGGTGCAGGGCCAACAACCTGCTCCTCAACACCTCAAAGACCGCCTGAAATCCTCAACTATAGTCCCCCTGCCCAAGAAACCGCACATCTCTAGCCTCAAGGACTACCGACTAGTGGCACTCATCCCAGTCGTGATAAAGTGCTTTGAGAAACAGGTCCGTAGTCACATCACAGCAGCCCTGCCCCACAGCCTTTTGCCTACAGAGTGAATCGATTCACAGAAGACGCCATAGCCATAACACTACATACTACAATGATACACACCATCACACCTGGAGCAGCAGGGGAGCTATGGGCGGATGCTCTTTGTGGATTATAGCTCTGCTTTCAACATCATCCTCACTCACAAGTTAGTGGTCAAACTGGGGGACCTGGGGCTTCCACACACCACCTGCATGTGGATCAATGTGGAAAGAGGGTCAGAGTGAGCCACCACACATCTACGGCCCTAAGCCTCAGTACCGGCTACCCCCAGGGCTGTGTGCCGAGTCATCTACTCCCTCTACACACACAACTGCTCCCCTGTCCATCACAGCAACACTATGGACCATGGGGAAGTTTGCAGATATGGTGGGGCTCATCTCCGGTGGGTGGGGTGGGGTGGGGGTGGGGGGTCTGCCTGGTGCAGGGCCAACAACCTGCTCCTCAACACCTTAAAGAACCCGTCATAGGCTAAAGGAGAAAGAAAACAGATCCCACCATTAATCATCAGTGGGGACTGTGTGGAGAGGGTGTAAGACTTCCGCTTCCTGGGAGTCCACATCGAGGAGAGCCTATCCTGGAGCATGAACACCTGTGCTGCTGAAAAAGTCACAGCAGAGACTACTTCCTGAGAATACTCAAGAAGAATAACATCACACAAAGACTGCTAGTGTCCTTTTACCGTGCCTCCATTGAGAGCATGCTAACATGTGCGTATGGTATGCCAGCTGCACAGCGGCTCAGAGGAAAGCAATCCAGAGGGTCATGAACACTGCCCCAAAAGATTGTACGCTGCCCTCTCCCCACATTGGAAGAACTACACAGTTCCCGTTGTCTCAAAAAAGTAGGGATGCACGATATATCGGCGGCCGATATATTATTAGCCGATAAGTGAAAAAATGAAAATATTATTATTGGTCCGATAACAGAATTCTGGCCGATAATTTGCGCCGATATTTTTTAAAGTCCTAATTTAGGCCTACGTAAGGTCCATCTGGCTACACTGAGCTACTTGAGCTTGGTTGGCTATACTTTTTCCTCAATATAACATCTATATATCTAACAAAATCTGTGGATATGCGTTCATTTGGGAATCTGTGCATCTCAAAATCCTCTCGTGAATGATCTGCCATTTAACCTTAACAGAGCGGAGCTCAGCCCTATCTAGAGCCGTCTTGTTCTGGTGTGTTTGCACTTTACCGCGCTGGTCGGGGAAACAAATAAACAAACTTGTTAGTGGGACGAGTACATAAGTAGGCCTAGTTCCAGGTTGTGTTTTAGTATTATATTTGCATTACTTTAGCTTGGGTTTTGTATTATTACCTAGAAATATGCTAACCATTAGTGCTTCAGTTCCAGACAGGTCATCATAATAAGTTATTAAAACCTTCGGGCTAACTCCTTTCATTTCTGCTGCAGCAGGTCGATGTATAACAGAGTAACCCGGACATAAGATACAGTCTGCAGCTTTAGTTGCAGCTTTATTCAGTTACCCGCAGTTAAACTAAACTAAACCTAAGTTTCCCTCACAAACTCTGATTTGGTTGCTATACTGTAGCTTATTCCAAGCTGAGCCGTTTATGATCGTTTAGTCCTAAATGAAAACGATTCAAACTCTCTAGCCACTCACTCGCAATTCACTGACGTCAGGTTCACTTAAAGGAGCCACACATACTGTAGGGCTAGGCTACTGTTATGTTGTTGACTGCCGTACTATTGAGGACTATTACGAGTTCTGTCCATCATTTGGTGGTAGGTAAAATTACTGCAATAAAATTATGCTTATTAAATGCTTTCCCCAAATCACTTTTCACAAAATGTTTTCAAGAGTAATATTATCGGTTATCGAAGAAAATACCATGTGGTAGACCAAAATGTATCTAACGTGGAGAATACAATGCAATCAAGCATTTTGGGCGATGTGGAGTCACAAGCTGGCAGCAGATTAAATGCTCACGAGAGAGAAAAAGATGCAGTTTTAAAAGGACGTGACCGAAGCAAGCAGGCGATAGGCCCGACGGTAATTGTAAAGTCATTTTAAAAAAGATTCACTGAACAAAAATGCTGAGGTACATGAAAATGTAGCTAAAATTGTGGAGAATGCAATGCAATCAAGCATTTTGGACGATGTGGAGAGACAAGCTGGCAGCAGATTAAATGCTGGACAGAGAAAAAGATGCGGTTTTAAAAGGAAGTGCAGTCCGAAGCTGCTGCAAGCAGGTGATATTTAGAAATTTATTTCACAAAATCCAAGAACAGACAGACTATGTAACTGGACACATTGAGGCCAGAAATATTGAGAATTCTACAGGGAATGTTACTGAAGACGAATGAGTGAATAGTGGCAAGAGGCAAGCCGAAGGCTGCTGACAAGGGCCCAACGCTAATTGTAAAGCAATTTACAAAAAAAAAAAAAATTAAAAAATAATCACTGAACAAAAATGCTGATGTGGCACATGAAAATTTAGCTAAAAATGTGGAGAATGCAATGAAATCAAGCATTTTGGACTAAATATTGGCACAAGCTGGCAGCAGAACAATTGCTCGGCTGGCCACCTCCGAGAGAGGGAGAGAAAAAAAGATGCGCATTTAAAACCAGGGTCTAAATTCCAGCGCGGGATTGCGGGTATTGCGAATAAATTATTACTTAGTATTGAGCATAATAATAAAAGTCCCGCAAATCTAGCCATCATAATGCGAGAAATTCCCACACATTTTACAGCGCTTTCTGACGTTAATCTAATAATGGAGCGGCCTGAATGCGGGACTATTGACTGGACGGACCAACTCTGACTTCAATTGAACCCCATGCAGAGACACTGCAGCTGGCGGCGTCTTGTAGTCTGAGGACCACTTTTGAGGTGCCTCTCTCTCGTTGCTCTCTCTCTCTCTCAGCAGGATTTGTCACCGCTGAAGTCAAATTATAGCCTATAGGTGCTTCAACATCAACCGCTATCGACAGGAAAGGAAAACAAACGTTTAGCGATCAGGAACCGTCAGGAATTTTGCAAACACAGAAGCATGACCGCCTATAACGCGAGAGAACATGGATGACTTCTCCATTTGAGGAACGTTATCATCGATTGCGGACGTGAACAGACAGCTACAGACACGGAGCGCACAGTAGGCCTACTTTCACTTTATTCATTACGTTAAAGGTAATTCGCAAAGCGATCAAATATCACATGGCAGTGAGTTTTGTTTTCAAAAGTTTTCATGCATGTCTAGATAACGGGTGAGACTCGTAAATCCTCAAATTTAGGCTGCACAAAGCACAGCACCGTTATTTGGCCATGGCTTGTATTCGAGTCAGCTATAAGCCTTTATTTGGCATAGGCTATCAAAAGCAAATGTTCAATTTGAGATTTGATTTACGTTTGGACTGTTTGATTATATTGCTAAATATCGGGACTGATGACCACTGAAATCTGTGGGGTATTTAATGGCTCACTATTAAGTTTCATGTAGTGTCGGGATTTAAATTGCCATCCACTTACTGCGAGATAAGGTATCCGCTTTCATTCATTCATAGAACGTGTGCTGTGCTGCAAGGGAAACCTTATTCTGTATAGCCAAAGAGGTCTAAGATAGCCTTAATGTAGTTTTTAAATTATGCATGATTTACTTTTTTTATAAAATGCATAGGCTGATGCCTGGCAGCAACAATTGTGGTTAAATGTAGGTTACTGCTTCAGCCTCTAGCACAGAAGGGGGCGATATGCGACTGGTATCTTGAGAGCAATGAGAGCAACGTGTTGGAGACTCATGGTGTAGGACAATGACTTTTCATTGGCAACAATACCAACCAACAATATAAAATATTAAGAAGAGCTCTTTTATGAGTTAAATTGAATTGACAAAATTATACTGGCTTTTATTTGTTCAAATCTGAGGCCCGGCTATAAATAAATTCCCGGCCATAATTTGACGATTTAGGTATGCACGTGTGTTTAGGCATAGCCAAGACTAATCTCTGACTGAAAGTGCACAGGACTCTCGCGGCTGTAGACTAATGTTTCACGTAGGGTTCATGTCAGTTAATATAAATTAACATTTAAAAACATGTTCAATTATATATTTTTTTCATATATAAGTCGCACCTGACTATAAGTCGCAGGACCAGCCCAACTATGAAAAAAAGTGCGACTTATAGTCCGGAAAATACGGTATAATGATGATTAAATGATTCGAATCAAAATCCAAAATGCATTATTTTACTACAACCTATAGGTGCAGTTGGCTTGGCATTTAATTGCAGTACTTCTCTAGCCAGTTCACTTCCTGTTTTGGGAGTTGAAAAGGGCTAATTCATGTAAAAATTATGATATTCTAGCTGTAACTTTACACTGTATATTTATGCTATATAGTGAGCTAGCGAACTACCACCTAGCTCAAAGTCATAAACTCCAAACTATATTTACAATTTGATTTACAGCAGACTGTACGGAATGCAATCCCCTCACCTTTACTGAAATCCACCCGTCTCCTCAGGTAGTCAAGGTATGTGTGCCAGATTTCAACATAATCAGTAGCCTGGACAAAACCAGCATGTAGGGACTTCTCAAAGGTATCTGAAGGAGGATGACATTTCAGATGACAACAGTGCTTCATGTCAGTCTTTCATCTCCATCATTAATCTCAACACATGCATAGAGAGAGAAAATACAGTTAACTAGATGTACCGCTGAGCGGTACAAAATATGACCGACGCCCAGTCCAGCACATTTTTTCCACAAAAATAAATCACGCTGAAAGGCCTATATGATTCTAACTGTCTTACGCATTATCCACACTCAATTCTCACTGGTATCTGCTAGACAACAAGTACCAAAACATGATTAGTTCATAGATTTCACATGTAAAATTCATTTTATACAACCCCACCCCCATCTTGCCTGTTCATAATTCTGAAATTCTTGAATTGTGTGCATGTGTGCGTACACGTTTATGTTTTATGTGTGTGGGTGTGTGTGTGTGTGTGTGTGTGTAATGCGTGTTTGTGTGTTTGCTCTGCGTATGTGTGTTTGTGCATGTGCATGTGCATGCATGCATACATATGTCTACTGTGTGAGTATCGTCATCCGTTATGATTACTGTGAATGTATGTGTGTGCGTGTGTATCAGTTTATGCACATGTGTGCACATGGAATGGGTTAACATGACCCCTGGAGGCAAACATACGGAAAAAATTGGTCATCCTAGGCCCTAAGGTTCTCAAGGTATTCACAGAAAACTGTGTCTGCCCTACCCTCCTTTCGGGGGGTCCAGTACAGCGGGGGGGGCTACAGATGAAAACAAAAAACGATGGTTCCATGCTATCCATGTGGAGTTACATGCCCACCAAGTTTCGTGTACCCCGGTCTTTCAGTGTCCCGGGAATCCTTGTTGGTGTACGGTCACTAAATGTACACATAAATTATTTTATTGTAAGGCCCCCCATGAACGAAAGTCCACAAAACTTGGCATGCATTCGGAGGGTGTCATAATGATCCTACACTTTCAATTTCGTGCAGTTTTGACCATGTCAGCCAGAGATATCGTGATGAAAACACCTACTTTTTTGCTTTTTAATTTTTAACTAGGTGGCGCTATACATGAAATAAGTGGTAATGGGATGGGTTGACATGCCCCCTTAAGACCAACATACAAAAAAAGGTGGACCTCCTAGGCCCTACGGTTCTCGAGATATTCACAGAAAACTGTCTCCGGCCACCTACAGGCCAGTTGGTGTATAGTAACAAATTAATTTATTGTGTGGCCCCCCATTAACGGAATTCCACGAAACTTGGCGTGCATGCAGAGGGCATGCAGAGGGTGTCATAATGATCATACACTTCCAATTTCGTGCACTTCCAATTTCGTGCATTTTTTTTAAAAGTAAATGTTCCAATCAATGATCCAGGCAGCACGTTTTCTTCTCTCTCTCCTTCATTTTACAGTCTAATTTTTACTGACTAGAACTCGGGGTCAAAGGTCATACAGAATCGATTAATCTGCACTAATTTTTTTAATCAGTTATTTTTTCTCAAATTAATTAATCAAAATGAATCAGTTATTTTGACAGCCCTAGTATTAACATGATCAAGAAACTATTTGCAACTATGTACAAGGATACAAGGAAACAAGGACATTTATTGTCACATGCATATAGTTACTGGAAGTAAGAAATGCAGTGACATTATGTCTGGTGTCAGCCTATTTGTGCAAAGTGGGGGGGGGTAAAAAGTGCAGTAGAAGAGGGGTTTAGTAGATTAAGTGGCAAGGGCTGCATAAGAAAGGTGGGGGAGGATTGGAATTGGGGGCACCAACAAGGAGCACCCAAGAGCAACAGGGGCAAGGAAAAAGGAAGAAACCTTGGGCAGATCCACGGCTCAAGGGGCTAACCCAACTGCCAGGGGTCTTGGTGTGTGTGTTGGGGGGATGACAGGGGAGATGGGATAGTGTGCTGTGTATGTGGGGAGAGGGCAGTGTGCAATATGTGTGTTGGAGAAGCTACCTCATGAGACAATGTGCTGTGTATGTAGGGGAGAGGGGGGCAGTGTACTGTAAGTATGGTGAAGGGACCAAGCAGAGTACTGTATGTATGATGTATGTGAGTGATGAAGATGTGTGTGGGCGGGAGGGAGTGTAGCAGTGACTGTGTGTGTGTTAGATGTGGTGTGTGTGTGTGTGGGGTAGGTGGGGGCAGTGTGCTGTGGGCATGTAGAGGATGTGTGTTGGAGAAGATCCTGAAGACAATGTGCTGTGTATGAAGGGAGGGGGGCAGTGTGCAGCAAGTAGAGGAGGCTTACTGTAGCAAGCAGTGTGCTGTATGTATGGGAGGTGATGACAGATGATGTAAGTGTGTGTGTTTTTGTGTTTGTGTGTTGGGGATGGGGGTGGGGTGGGGGGTGGCAGAAAGGCTAGGCAATCAAGGACATGGGTAGATGGAGGAGAAATCAAAAATAATAAATAAAAAGTTCTATGGAGATGTGCAAAAGTTGGAGAAAGTCAGATATGTGTGTGTGTGTGTGTGTGTGTGTGTGTGTGTGTGTGTTTTGACGTGTGATGAAATAAGAAAATAAATAAAAGGTCTATAGCATAGGGTGAGGGATGTAAAAGTGCTAAAAGTCTTGTAGGTGTGTGTGTGTGTGGGGGTCATGAGTGCTGAGGAGTGAATGAGTGCAAAGTCAGTATAGTGTGAGTTCAGAGTTCAGATGGCCTGGGGATAAAAACTTCTCCTGAGTCTCTCAGTTCTGGCTTTGTGACTACATAGGTGTCTTCTTGATTTCAGCGGTAGGAATAATCCATTGTTAGGATGAGAAGAGTCCTTCAGAATCTTTTGGGCTCTTAGGAGTACTCTTCTGGAATAGATATCTTGTAGAGCAGGGAGTTGAGTTCTTATAGTACGTTCAGCTGAGCTCACTACTCTCTGCAGAGTACTACAATCTCTAACTGTGGAGTTCCCATACCAGGTGATGATGCTACCAGTTAGAACACTCTCAACCGCTGAAGTGTAGAAGGCCTTCATGATGGATGTAGAAACTTTGAATTTCCTTAGCTGATGAAGGAAGTAGAGTCGTTGTCTGGACTTCTTCAGAACATATTGAGTGTTAACAGTCCATGTTAGGTCTTCAGTAATGTGGACACCAATGTATTTAAAACTTGTGACTCTCTCTACAGGTTGCCCGCTGATCATTAGTGGGGTGTAACTGTAGTTCTCCTGCTGCCTTCTGTAATCCACTACCATTTCCTTGGTTTTATTGATATTCAGTGTCAAGCTGTTAGATTGACACCACTGTGCCACCTCATCAACCTGATCCAAGTAGAGCTGTTCATTGTTGTTACTAATCAGGCCCAAGATCACTGTGTCATCTGCAAACTTGATGATGGAGGTATGACTACTGTTGGCTTTGCAGTCATGTGTGTAGATGTTGTACAGCAGTGAACTCAAAACACAGCCTTGGGGAGCACCAGTGCTGATGGTTAATGAGTCAGATGTCAGACCCCCCACTCTAACCACTTGTGAACGGTTGGTGAGGAAGTCAAATATCCAGTGACACAAGGTGGTGTTCAGTCCTAAGGCCTTCATCTTTGTGACCAAGGTGAGAGGTACTATCGTGTTGAATGCTGAACTAAAGTCAATGAACAGCATCCTCACATAATTCCCATTCCCTCCTCCAGGTGAGTTAAGGTGGTGTGCATGAGGTTTGAGATGGCATCCCTCTGTAGACCTGTTGGCTCTGTAAGCAAATTGGAGGGGTCAAGGAGGCAGGGAGGGATGAGCAGATAGGTTTTTTTCACAAGCTTCTCAAAACACTTCATCACTGTAGACGTCAGGGCTACTGGGCAGTAGTCATTCAGACATGATGGACTTTTGTTTTTCGGTACTGGAACAATCACACTGTGACTGCTTGAGGCAAGCAGGAACTGTCTCTTGAGCCAATGATGTGTTAAAGATATAAGTGAACACAGGAGCTAACTGAGCAGCGCAGGATTTTAAAACCCTGTTAGAAATTCCATCCGGTCCAGCAGCTTTTCTACAATTAACCCTCCTAAAGGCATTGCTTACATCGACCTCAGAGATACAGAAAGGTGCATCCTCATTTACTTCTCATGCTGCAGCTAGTGCAAGATAGTCTGTGTTTTTCATGTCAAAGCGAGCATAAAAAGCATTAAGTTCATCAGGGAGGGCTTTACTCACATTCATCATAGGAGGGGACTTTCTTTCAAAGCCAGTGATGGTTCGGAGTCCTTTCCACACTCATGCTGGATCACCCTCCAAGAAATCAGCTTCAACTCTGTCTCTATAAGCGCTTAGCATCTTTAATAGCTCTACGTAAACTATAAGATGCTGCTTTGTAATCAGTCATATCCCCTGAAATAAGCCCAGCATTATAAGTCATGGTGCGTGTCTTTAATGCCGTTCTCACTTCTCCGTTCTCACTTCTCTCTCTGGCTTCTGGTTAGGGAAGCTTCGGATCTTTACAGTTGGGATGATGGAATCAGTTAGCATATTGATGTAACTCAATGATACTTCCGTAAACTCATTGATGTCAGCAGAGTTCGTCTTGAACATCTCCCAGTCAACGTTGCTAAGGGCGTCCTGTAGCCTGGCTTCCGATTGGTCAGTCCAGCGCTTGACCTCCTTCGTCACTGGGGGGTCCGTCCGACTTCTGTTTGTACATAGGCAGTAGGAAAACAGCGGCATGATCTGATTTTCCGAAAGCTGGTAGAGACTTCGCTTTGTAACTGTTCTTGAACTGTGTGTAGCAGTGATCCAGTGTGTTGTCACCACGTGTAGGGAAGTGAATGTGTTGAATAAATTCAGGCATGGACCGGTTCAGATGTACTTGATTGAAATCACCGGCCACAATAAACGCAGCTTCAGGGTGCGTGTGTTGTTGTCTAACACTTCTTGCAATTCTGAAATCGCAGCATCTGTGTTGGCTTGTGGAGGAATGTAGACAGCGTTGAATATTACCAAAGTAAACTCACGGGGCAGGTAGAAGGGTCGACAGACGATCGCTAGATGTTCTAGATGAGGCGAGCAGGACTTTGAGAGAACGGTGACATTTCTAGGATCACACCACTTGCTGTTACAGTCTCTGATGTCTCTATGAAACTGTATCCTCGCTCTTAGTTCATCCATCTTGTTCACAAGAGACTGGACATTGGCTAGGAGAATGCTAGGCAGTGGAGGCCTATGAGCTCTATTCCTCAATCTGTTATGGGCCCCGGCTTGATTTCCTCTGTGTTTTTTCCTTCTGCGCCGAGATGCATCTCCATGGTTCCCTGATGCATCTCGGAGAATCTCAGTCGGCCAGGTAGAAACGTTGATTAAAACATCCCGAAACAAAAAAGGCAATTCATTTCCAATGTTTCTAAGTGTAACGCCATCATACGTGCTTATTTCGACCCTCTGCCCAACATAGCTGGAGGTGCCAGTGACAATAGTGATGATAGTGTCCGTAATGGACGTGGTATAGACAGCAGGGGTTGTAAAAATAGGGCTCTGAAGAACTTCAAAGTCACCCGCGATATGGAACTGATTTGACCAGGCTACTTTATTGTATAGTAGCATAGGGTTTGTGATTATAGTAATAGTTTACTATTGTTGGTTTACATGTGACTGTGTTCCTGTTCATTTGTTATGTCGGTGAAATCACAAAAAAAGAAAGTAAAACTGCTCAAATATGTTCAACATCTATTATTTACTGAAATGTGCATAATTCACGGTGGTTGCCATCCAGTGACGTCATAATATGCAAATTAGATGAGTAAATCTACCCCCTTCATAAACTTCTGGTCATACTCAATGATTTTCACATATACAGTAGGACTTTATCTCTGACCACTTGCAAGCCATGGCCTTTTGAAATTTTGATGTAAAAATCCAATTTATATTTTTTAAACCCTGGCGGCTGAGGGGTTAATGCAACATTAGACAAGGAGTAGGCAGAGACGACCACCAAATCAGCAGTGGAGTCTGAACTACCCCTTTTCCAGAGTCAAAAGCACAAACACACTCCTCACAATGAGTGCAAACCAAATGCTCCACCACTCCAGCCCGACTGACCATCCCTCTTTGCCCCTGTAGAAGTGACCGGAGCATACACTTTGCCCATCCTTCTAACACAGACACAGACAGACACACCAACTCCAATAGCATTTACACCCCCATCGTCTGCTAGGCTTAGATGGACATGGACACACACACACACACACACACACACACACACACACACACACACACACACACAAGCCACAGCTGTGACAATGTGGTGTTAGTGTATCACCTTACGTGTAGGGCAAATGATATCGATAATTATATATTCGAATTATATGCTGTATTTTTTTAATTATATGCTGTGGATTTTTTTTAAATTTAATTTATATAGTATATTTAGTATTTAGTTTTTTTAATTTTCTTATCTTCTACTGTCTCTATTGTACAGTGGAGTTTTGTTATACTGTATGTATATACTTATATTTACTCTTTCTGTGCATGTTGTGTGTGATGTCTGTATGCTACTGAGACCTTGAGGGGACCTTGGGGATCAATAAAGTATCTATCCATCTTTTTTTCCAAATGGAGAACAGTGTGAATATATTTGTTTATGTCTTGGCGTCACAGGTATGGTGTCGACTATGCTGCCTTATGTTTCAATGTTTTGTGTGGAGCGCTTTGGGTTGCAGTATGTGCATGAAAAATGTGGGAGGCCAAAGCTACTTTAAATATAACGGATGCTTATCACATCTTGATATGCACATGCGCACACAGTAATACCCATCCCCCACCCTGGACTGACATTTGAACTCCAAACACGGTGACTTCAACAGTCACTTTTCTGTCCTGTCATGCATCCGACTGTGTAAGCTGTACAAACTCTGCTAATATTGCTAACGTTAGCGATGTTAGCTGTTAATGTTAACTTTTCCATTAACTAACTTTACCATTATGTGGAATATCTAGAATGGTAGTTAACATCATATCCAACAACAAGCCTGTCTGAGATGTCGTTATGAATATAAGTTTTAGTTTGAATGAAATATCAGGTGTGAGTAAGTTAGCTAACCTAGCTATAGCAGCTAACTTACATTTAAAGTGGCTGCTAATAACCATGCAGGCTAACGTGAATGTTAGTAGGCCTAAATGGATCTTTAGTTTGTGAAGGGTAGTGTTAAGCCATCCTTACAACAGAAGACTTTGAAGATTTGGGAAAGATTCTTGAAAAATAGTCTTTTGAGTAAAGCTTGAATAGGGGGCATTAGTTAAAAGACTTCAATCTTTCAAGAATCTTTCCCAAATCTTGTCAAAGTATTCTGATGTATGTATCATTAGGCTACATGTTCTTCATCTCATAGCCCTTATTTACGCTTACTTATGCCAAGGTGTGTGTTTATTAAAGATGCACGTGAAGGTAGTAGTGCTTCAGTAATGGTCTTTTCATGCTCTGTGTGTTTTACAGCATATTAATCCTCTCTGTTCCCTGTTTGCAGGTGGTGATTTGTGAGGACTGCTGCCCTGAGAACACTGAGTGCATTCTGCATATGCCAAATTAATGTGTGCCACTTCCATAAAGGGGGAAAAAAGTTTCTACCTGGAGAGTGTACTACTGTTTGTGTGGAAAAAGTAAACTTTAATAAAAGGTTAAACAAATATTTTGTGTGTTTCTTTGGAACATCAACAATCTTATATTTCTGATACATACATTGTGACATATTTCTATAAATGTGACATAGCAGAACATTACATATATTTTGCAATATATTTACCTTATATGAGTGCAAATATATGTCCATAGACATATATTTGCAATATATTGGTATCCCTAGTATGCGTACAAATACATAACTTATCATATATTAACATATATGCAACTGACATATATTTGTAATATATTTTTATATCTGGGAACATATATGTGACATATAAAAACAGCCAATTTTGCTATATTTTGAAATATATTTGACATGTATGTGTATATATGTGACTTATATGTGTGAGGCATACATTGGGCGTGTCTCATTTAAGGGGCCGGATGCTTCGGAGCATTCGTGCTACCTAGCACTGGTCTTCTGTGACCGCATAGACCGGACCTAGCTGGACCAACGTTTTTTTAAATGGGACGGTCTAGCCTAAAAGAACGGATCTGTTACGTCATTAGCCCGAGTAGGCATAGGCCTACTGATCTTTCTAACTGTTCGTGAAAAGCATCCTTTCAGATCAACGTGTTACATTTTATGTATAGGTTACAATAATATGAACTAGGCTAACTGAGTGAGAGCAATCATCAATCTATTTGAATTATTAAAAAGATATACAATTATGCAAGTCCTTCCAAACTAAAAGGAGTTTTTTTTTTTAGCTGCTGCTCCCTTCCCGATCATTTAGCATGTTTACATTGATTAATTTAGCAGACACTTATCCTAAGAACAACATTCAGGCTACAATGCAAAAAACGTTATCAAGGAATTAATTGCGGCATCGGTCAATATTAATTTATTATAAGACTAGTCAAAAATGTGATAGGAGGGTACATGCCCATATAGCCTTTGCCTGCCTCGTCCATCTCCAATTTTAAATAATTTGTTCACCCACCGGCTAAAAAGCAATTACACAAGTGTCGCTTTACTTTTCAAGAGATGGCGATTTCAAAGGGAGTTGGAGCATATTTACATATATTGCCATATATCACATTTTTGTATGGGATGTTGTGTGTGATGTCTGTATGCTACTGAGACCTTGAATTTCCTCTTTGGAATCAATAAAGTATCTATCTATCCATCTATCTATCTATCTATCTATCTATCTATCTATCCATCTTCTATCTATCTATCTATCTATCTATCTATCTATCTATCTATCTATCTAGAAACAACAACCTTCCAATATTCTAAGCGACTAATTATGCCCCATAAGGCATAGTGCAGGCTCTAAGCAATGTCAAATTCAGTAGCCTATTAAGAGACAAATTCTTGCCTCTGGGATACCCGCTCCTTGACACTAGATTGAACCGTTATGCATAGCAAAGAATAAACTGTGCATATACAGCGTTCACTTAAGAAATTCACATTAAGAAATTATACCATGACTGCTACTCTGGCATATGTTTGACCAACCAGTTTGTTTCTGTCACTGCTTTCCTTATCTACAAAACTAAAAATCCACTTGACATTTGCCTCCTGATACACTGAAGAATCCTAGATTTTTTTTCTGAATCAATCACTCCACTTCACGGATTGGGATAAATGCAGACACCAAATTTCCCTCACGGGATCAAAAGAGTATATATACTTATACTTCCAGACACATCAACATAATGTTACGATAGTGGACAATTTTACTTTGCATGAAATGTCAAGTGGTCTTATCAATACGCCACACGAAAAAACGGTGCTGTGTCTATTTCATTTTTAAATGGTAGTTAAAATTTAGCTTCAAGCAGATTGTTCTGAATTGTAAGTTGCGGTCAACGATGTTCATCCATTCATCGCCTGAAACTTCCGTCGAATCCAACTTGCTAGGACTTAGCGAGTCACTAACGTTAGCTGACTGGTGGGGAGACCGCTTGCAAGCTGATGTTAGAAACACAGAGCTACGCACAATAATCCTAAATAAAAAGTCCCCTACACAGAAAAAAATCTGATGTACCTTACAAAATGAATGTAAAAAAAACTACCGTATTTTCCGGACTATAAGTTGCACTTTTTTTTCATAGTTTGGCCGGTCCTGCGACTCCGGTGCAACATATACATATTTATATATATGTTTTTTTCCTCTTCATGAAACATTTTTGACTGGTGCGACTTATACTCCGGTGCGACTTATAGTCTGGAAAATACGGTATGTGAATGAGTTACAGAATTTATAATGAAAATCTAGTAAAGTCACTGAAGGCAACTGAAAAGTGATGGCAAGCAAGCTCACTAAAGGAGACAGTGATTGGCCAGAGTGTTGCATCAATCATATTCAACGGCAGGAAGTGTGAAATTCTGCCCAATTGGTCACTGCTTCACGAGTGGGACTTATCTGCTATAAGGATCAATTGCAACAGAAAAAAACCACGAGCCGTCTGGGGTTTCACTCGATTACATTGAAGTCAATGGGGAAAGATATCTATGGTAGTTAGGGGTGTAACGGTTCATGTATTCGTATTGAACCGAAAAGGTTCGGTGCATGAATTTACACGGAAAATAAACGGTATAAAAATACATAAAACTCGTGTGCGGATTAATTAACGTAATGCGCAATTACTGTTAAGTAGGCCTACGAGAGTTACGAGACTCCTTTATCGACAACTAACGTTAATCTGTAGCCTCGCCTTAGCTCTGAAGCTCTGTTTGGCGCCTATGTTATTTTTTTGTCAGGTCGTTGGTCGAGTCAGTCAGTCAGAGATAGCAGCGCTAAGCGAGTGGTGGTGACCCACAAGAGTTAGAGGATCCGCTGGTCTCTTCAAGATTGCAAGTTTCAGAAATTCAGTTACAGTAGTAGCCTACAGTGGGCATCGCTTTCAAATGGCCAATTCAGTCGCGTGTTACGAGGCGTGAAGCTGCGTGAAGCTTTAGTACCACTTTCAGCCACTGTGCGTCGCTCTGCCACTGTACATCGCTCTGTCAGTAGCCTGACTGCCGCCCCTTCTGAAAAAGCAGTAAGCAGCTTAATTAAACATTACCTCGATTAAGGCTACTTGGGTATGGCTTAAGGCTTGACTACACGGTGGTAGCGAAAATCGAAATCTGCTTTTGATAGCCTACCGGTGCCGCTCCACAAAACGAAAAAATATCTTAATTTGCTGTCTATGTTATTGTCAGTGTTGGGGGTAACGCAACTACGCAAATCAAAACAGTGTCTTAATTTAATTGACTGCTTGACATGTCATTTTTATTTTTCTGTACAATAAACAAATACATCTGCTTTATGCCGCAGAATTACATTCTTATTTGGCTGACTGCAGACGCGCCACTTCCCTTCATATTCCAAGATTAAGATAGTAGCCTATACAAAAAGCACTTCATACTATCATAAAAAAAATAAATAGCTATTTGCAATTTGACAAAACACTGGTCCTCATTTTGCGAATGCGAGAACGATATGAGCCTGTTGCATTTAGTTAGATGTCCGAGTCACGCATAATGTTTGAAAACCACTGGCTCGTAATCACAATAATTTAACACAGACAGTTGGATAGCCTACTTCATCATGTCCCCATGCCTACATTTTTGTGAGTAGCATAGAGATCGTTAAAAACAATAAAGTATGGCTCTCCGTTTGGGACATCGAAAACTTTTTTATTTTTAATAGACTACCGTCGAAGATGCTGACTTGCAAAAGCCTCGGGATAACACGTTATCTCCACTATCATCAGTCATGCCCCTTGATCAAAGTGGGGAATGAAATAAAAGTTTGAGAACCACTGGCTTAACAAGTTACCTGCAGTCCAGAACACAGAATCTGTTGCAATATTCTGATGATCGGCGATGATATCGGCAAATGTTTGTTTTCCAAAGTAAGAATTTCACTTCACCATGCACCTTCGACAATGAATAGCTCATTACACTTGTTACTGTTAAACGTAGGCCTACCTGGTATCATAATTTACAAACATTATTCTGTGTCCTAAAACTCGCATATTTTATGGCATTGTGTCATGTAAGTTCGTTGCAAAATCTAGAGAAATGTGTGAGGTGGTCAGCGGGGGACAATTGAGACACACATTGGATTGTGTTATTACTTGAACATTCCACACTATCCACAGCTGTGGTAGGCCTATCAGGGGCAGGAGGATTACTGTCAGCGCAGGCTTTATATAAAATTCTTCAACAGAAGGCCTCTAATGTTGTCTTGTTTGTGGGAGCTTTGCGGCTTCTGTAATCTCGGCTTCATTGAAAATGAGGGCTTCCCTCAATGACCCTCGAGAATAAATGTTTTAAAAGTTAATTAAAGGTTCAATGAATGAATGAATGAATGAATGCCCAAAATAAAGGCCTGTGGTTTTGCGCAGCCTACAGTAAATAACAGACCCGCCAGAATGTGCGTTATGATGCTTTTTATGAGGCAAAATGTTTTTGGTACCCTCGCGACACTGCATGTTCTTAAATAACAATGATCATCAGTAATATTCGACCATTCATTTGGGTAAATGGGCAAGCGTGACCACCTTGATTGGCTGATGATTTTAACGCGGGCATGATTCCAAACACCTCCCTTACGATAATGAGTGACAGGTGACAGGTCTCAGAATCGTCGCTACACAAGGGCGGAAGATGATGAATAACTGGGGCTGGGGCTATTCACAAAGGCTTTTATCTTACTACTAGGAGTAGGCTACTCCTAAATCGCGCTTAAAGATTTTAGCTTGGAGTTTTCTCTTAAAAGTTATTCACAAAGCCTTTCAGACAACTCCTAAACTAGGAGTGAGTCTTCGTGGCTATGGTTGACGTCATTACTCATGCACGAGCTTGACTGAAGTGACCACCTTGATTGGCTGGACGATTGTAACGGGGAATTCCAAACACCTCTCTTCGATGATGAGTGACAGGTGACAGGTAGGAGAATCGTGCACTACACAAGTAGTGCGAAGGATGGAAGATGATTAATAACTGAATAAAAGGCCTAGCCTAAATGAATAAAGAGTAAAGGCAAAACAAATAGCCCTAGTAGCCTAATGAAACATAGGCCTATGGATTGATGTAGTAGCCTACCTTTGCAACATTATTAAATTAATCTGTCACCATATGCCTAGGCTACGTTTGCAAAAGAGGAGAACATTTTAATTTGATTCACAATGAAACGTTACATTTCATTTACATGTTAACAATGAGTAGTTTTGGTTGTTGTTGGTGGCGTTATTGCATCCCTTTTATGAATGCAAAATTGTTCCCTCGCGATTGGAAGCTCCTGTTGCATATAGGCTACGCATTTCAAAACATCATAGCGTAAAATGCCACAAAAAGCTGTTTATGAATAGGTCTTAGTGAGTTAGGAGTCCTCTCGACTTAAGCTGTCCTAGACTTAGGTGCTACTTTTAGGTCTAAAATGCTTTGTGAATTAGGCCTACTTTTTGTGAAAAAATTAGGAGTCCTAAAGTTAGGAGTGAAACGCCCATTATTTTTAGGAGTTGCTCCTAAATTAAGCCAGTTAGGAGCTACTTTTAGCCTTAAAATTCTTTGTGAATCGACCCCTGAATAAAAAGGCCTAGCCTAAATGAATCAAGGCAAAACAGTAGCCTAATGAAACACACGGATTGATGTAGTAGGCCTATCTTTGTAACATTATTAAATTATTCTGTTACTATGCCTACGTTTGCAAAAGAGAACATTTTAATTTGATTCACAATAATGTTACATTTAATTTACATGTTGACAATGATTAGCCTAGTTTTGGTTGTTGTTGGCGGCGTTATTGCATGTTAGTTATGCCTACAATGCAAAATTGCTTCCTCACGATTGGAAGCTCCTGTAGCTGCATAGGATTTCAAAACACGGCAAAATGCCGCAGGTTTGTGAATAGGTCTGTGAGTAAGGAGTCCTCTTGACTTCTTTTAAGCTGTCAGAGGTGGGAAGGTGTGATTTGTTGGGGGCAGGGCCGATTAACTGGGCACAAATGTCTGATGGCCCCCCTTTCCCCCAGCCAACGTGAATCGGGTGGTTAGTTAATAGGCCTATCGTGAAGATTTTTCCTGCCATCTAAGGCACGAGCGCATCTGTGAGGCCAAGCCTCACCAAGTAGCTTGTTTGTTTACAACTAACATTCCATTTAATTAAACTGCTTTATAGGCTATGCCGAAATAGTTTTCAACATTTTGAATATTAGTGTCGGGTGAATTGAAATGTTCTCAAAGTAGCCTTATGGCTGAAAGCTGCTTGTGATCCCCCCCGTCAAGCAATATAACCATACAAACGCGCTTCCTGCACTCATTGTTTCAAAAGGAGTAATTTTGGCTTTGTCAGAACTGAAGAGCTGTGGACGGCACGGCATGCCCAATGAATTATGGCAACACAACACAGACCCCGCTTCTCTCGCGTCAATCACTGACAGTAACCTAGAATAAATGCATGGGGAAAAACACTTCCCCATGACATCGTAAAACACTGAAAGATAATATTTTGTCACTAGCAACATCCATCTGTCCTTTGTTAAATGTATTATGTTCCAAGTAGCCTATGCGTAATTCTGCTTCATAAAGTTGAACAAATACATTTGCTTATTTCACAGAAAAATATAAATAGCCAGTTAGGGTCTACAGTGCAGAGTTGGTAAGTTATGGTAGGCCAACTTGCAGTGAACATACAAACAGGGGAAATTCTTTCTCTTGTAGCTGAGTAGCATCAGGTGCGCACGTAGACATAAGGCCGAACATGCAAGCGCCAATGAATCGTGCTCTCACGACAATCACGCCATTAAACTTAAATAGGTTAACATCACTCTAAGTTCGCCTTCAAGCAAGTTTTCGTTGGAAGGGCAAGGGGTAGCAACGGGGCAACACAGAGACAGGCCCGATGGCAGGGCTGTTATGAGAGTATTAAAATATGGGATATTCTACGGGAAAACATTAAAACGGCAAGACAGCGGGGAAAGTTAAAATACGTGATAAACACGGAAAAAGTTGGCATGCATTGTTTCGGTCCCCGTGCACAGGGATTATTTGTCATATTATTAATCACATATGATTATTTGTGAAATTGTGCAAACAGGCGCAACACATTTGAAAAGGAAGGACTGGTAGGATGCAAGCTCACAGGAAAGATTGATTTAAGAGCGTTATCACAGTGTGTGGCTGTGGCGCTGAGGCGGAAGACAGCGACAATTGGCAGGGGGAGGGTCATGTCTTCTTTTAACAATTCTGTCGGAGGGTCATTGAACAATTTCTAGCAGGCAAGAGAGGGTCATGCAACTTTTGACTGAAGCACTCAAAATTCCTCCGGTGGCCCCTTCAATAAATAACGAACAGTCCCTAGATTGCTGCTGGGCTATATGTCTTGGTTCATGTCTGTCATTGCCGTCAAGCGCGATAGCCTATCTGGGGTTGCATCCATTACAAACAAACATGCAATGTGAGCGTCTGGGATTGGGGAGAGCACTAAATGCTCTACTGAATAAGCACAAAGTCAAACCTTTAAATGAAAAACACTCTTTAATAATCAAAATAAATAAATAATAAACCGCTAATGAAGTAAACTTAGGGCAGGGCAGGCATATTTCTGGCTATTAAATTATTTCTAAACCAGTCTGCTAAAGTCTGTAGTGAAGTCTGTGTAGGGTTTTCCAGGCTCCATTTCTTTTTACGAGACACCCTGCTCATTTGAGACCTCTGCCGGTTGTTTGGGTTGTTGCAGCGTCTCACTGGAAAAATACAAATTAAAGTCGCGTGATCCCACGTGATCCCACGCGCGGACTGCGAGTGAAGCTGGCCAAGTCGACGCACTGCCCACTGTACAGGCGAGAGAGTGGTGGATAAGATTAAACTGTGTGTGGGCGTTGTTCAGCAGTTGTTGGGTATGTGAGTGGAAATATATCGAACATGCTACACATATTCGAAGCCATCACCCAGATGATGTAGGCTACCAATCACTGAAAGAAAAAAAAAAAAAAAACTTCCCCTGCGCTTCACCAGCCTTTGGATACACATACAAATAGGGCCAAAACCTATGGCTTAAATTAAATGATTTCGTAATGACGGAAAGCTATGTAAATCGCATGGTAATTACCTTTATGTTAGGGTAACTTGTAACTTCTCACATGAGGAGCTGGTAGTGTTAAGTGCATAGACAGTAAAAGAAAGTGTCAACGCTAACCAGGCTAATAAACAAACCATGCTACGGTGAGTTAACGTCGAAGGGCAAAGTCACGTGACTTCTAGTTGTAGTCTGTTTATGAAATGAAAGGAGCAATTTCGTTTTTTTAAAAGAAGGCAAAATAGTGTGCCATTTTCACAGTTAGTAGATTATTACTGTACACACACACTGAAAAATATTGAGGCAAATTGTAGACCTTTCCATATACAACTAAACACGGATGTTGAAGGTCTTGCTTAAGTGGATTTTTAAAAATCATTATTCTATGTAATTTGCACTTTCAGAAATAAGAGATGCTGTAGGCCTATTTTCAGTTTTATAGCTGATCGTCTTATTTTGTTTACAAGTTACAGATGGAGTCTGGGTACTTATTGTACTGCTTAGCCTACATCTTACACACTTCAGGCTGTTGCAGATAGCTCAGGGAAGAGACTGTATGACACTAGGTGGTACAGCCTGAGACATGCACAATAAGAAAAAAATAGCTTTCTGCATTTTTGTTTTGCTTTTCCCTCCATTGTACCGAACTCGTACCGAACCGTGATGTCCGAACTGAGGTATGAACCGAACCGTGACTTCTGTGTACCGTTACACCCCTAATGGTAGTGAAGCAAAACGAAAAGTTGCTGAAGCAGTCTGATTCCCTGTAATTCTCTGTTCCACCGCGGGTGGCGGTGGCGCTGTTGTCACTCACAGAATTGATTTCAGGGAATTTCAGCTTGTGTTAGTGACTGTATTTCTCTTTCAAAGGACTCAAATCCCAAGGACTGGGATTATTGTAAGATTTTTTTGTGTTTTGTTTTTTACTTTTTTTTGGTGAAGCACTGCTGAAGGGGAGAATTCCCCCCATTTTGAAAAATGAGCTTAGCCCTGAATTAAACTTAGCTTCATGTGTTCCATTGAACATTATAACAAGTGGGTGACCATAAGGCTAAGTTCAAAGTAAAAAAAATGTATTGAGACAAGGTAGCATCCCATCAGGGTTATTTCAGCATATACTAGCCTATAATATACAAACCATAACTCATAAAAAACGCTTAATTAACTAAGTGCCTGCTGATCAGATAGGCTATGCCTATAGACCCTCTTGAAAGACCCAAAGTGCCAGTCAGATATAGCCTACCTTGAGTCTCACATTTTTAAAGATTCCATGTGTCCATACACAGAATTCACTAGAAGTCATTATTTAAGGGGTTATTTTTCAAAAATTTCTGCCGGGGGTTCATGCCCCCGGACCACCCTAGCCTTCCTGTGTGTGGCACTGGGCTAAGCTCCCAATGTTACAAATGTCTGGCTCCGCCCCTGGTCACTGAGTACCGTCGGTACAAAAAAAGGAAAACAAACAAGTTTTTCGAGTTCCAACAGCTAAAGTAGCCGAGCAGCTACAGCGCTACACTCTAGGGGCATGTCCATGAGCCCCTATGTTCATGCCCTCAGAGTGTAGTGCTGTAGCTGCTTGGTTTCTTTAGCTGTTGTCTTTTTTTTGTAGGCTCATTGAACTGGGCACTAATCCTAGCAACTTTTTTTTAGTTAAAAATGTTGCAAAGTCATCTGCGGACAGTGAAGCGACTTTAAAGTTGACAACAAATGTCTGCCGTCTTTGGAGCTTACTGCTCACTGGTAGAAATCCTTTTCATGTCCAAAATACACCCTAGGTTATTCTTAGGCCAGACTTTCTTAACATTTGTGTATACAAGCTGAAAATTCCAATCAATCAAGAGCTGAACTCACAAGCTACAGTGGAGTGATCCGTTGAGTGTCTCTCCAGGGCAAGCAGATAGTTTTTCCATAAGGTCATTGTCCAAGGGCAATTCCTGACTGCTCTCTCATGGGCAGAAAGAACAACATCTTTCAACTTGAGATGGCGGTCCTGAAAATTCAAGCATATCATATGTACCTTTAGTATACACCAGTGGTTCTCAAACTGGGGGTCGGGACCCCCAGGTGGGTCACCAAAAATATTGGAGGGGTCGCGAAATGATTTGCAGTCTGGATTAAAGACATTTTTGTAAAGGCTTTTAGTCAAAGAAGACATTTTCTGCCTTTGCTTCCAACGCCCATCTCACAACATTTCAAAACCAAATTCAGCCGGTTAGAGAGAAGGGGGTCGCGAGACTTGGCCCATGTTTTTTGGGGGGTCGTCAGAGAAAAAGTTTAAGAACCACTGGTATACACTCATTTTCCCATTTCTATCACGTGACTTGTTAGGGCCCGAGCACCGGATGGGGTAGGCTGAAGGAGTTTTTAGGATAACTTGTCAATGGTGGCACAGCATATCACAAAACGTATGTCATAAATTGGTTACTTGGAAGCACCATCATTGTACCTCACATATTTATTGTGTAGCACCACTTAGTGAATACATCGGTTTAAAATGTCACATCCAACAGGATATGAGTAAGTGTTTCCAATGTATAAAACGTGCAAAAACAAATTGGTACTGGTCAGGGATCAAACCGGTAACAAGCCCGAAGCCTTCAGCAGACATGACATGACCTGGTGCCCTTGTAATATGCATGCAAGTCTATCTAGCACAGCTAACTATTAATCTCAGTGAGTCCTACTCTCCCCCCGTCTAATTTGTCACCCAACAAACATAGATATTAATTTTTATACATGTGTCTCCATGTCATACTGGAGTTGTTCAACAGATTCTAAATTAAATCAGGTCCGTGGCTTTGTAAAAGAGCCTCTTGGGTTGTAACTTTTACAGACAGGGTTACAGCTACCATTGAAGTTCTAGTCAACTCCGGTCTGAATTGAAGTTCTTCAACCTTAAAATAACAGCTTCAAACTCATTTTTGATGCTACGCTGACTGATAATACAGAGATTTGTTTAAATGTATTATTTAACCTTTATTTTACCAGGAAGGTCCCATTGAGACACAATGTCTCTTTTGCCAGAGAGTCCTGGTCATGGCATGGCATCACTGACACCCAGAACACCAGGTATAAAAATTATGGAATCACCACTCTTGGAGGCTGTTCATTCAGCTGTTTCATTTTTTAGAGAAAAGACAAAATCATAGGAATCACAGAAAAATATTTTTCTTTAACAGATTAATATTCTGGCAGCAACAATTGTTGTAATTTAAGGCAATTTATTTTTTAGCTCATGTAGAGGAAAAATATGGAATCACTCAATCCTGAGGGGGAAATTATGGAATCAAATCTAAAGCATCATAATTAGTACTTTGTTGCAGCACTTCTGGCTTTTATTACCGCTTGAATTCTCTAAAGCACTTACTTCACTAATGTAGAACAGTATTCTTCATCAATCAGGTTTTAACTTTGTCAAACAGCAGTTGACAGATCAGTTTACCAGGATGGTGCCTTTTCTTCAGTTTGCACCATACATTTTAAATGGGATTGTATATGCACAAGTATGCATTGAACTTCAGACACTTTTGTGATTCCATTAATCAGAGGTTTTGGTGATCAGTCATTTACAAGGATGATGCTTTATTTTGTCAAAGAGCAAAACATGTTAAAACCATTCTTCAGGAAAGACATATTAAAATGGCATGGCCAGCCAACAGTCTGGATCTCAAGTTGGAATCTGATTGATCAAGAATATCTACATTAGTGAAGTATATGCCTCAGAGAAATCAAGCTGTGCAAAAAAGCCAGAGAAGGTGCAAAAAAGTACTAATAATTATGACGTTTTCGGTTTGTGATTCCATATTTTTTCCCTCAAGATTGAGTGATTCCATATGTTTTTCCAACATTTTTGGTAATTTTCACAAAGCCAGAATGTTTATCTGTTTATCAGAAAAATAGGTGGTACATCTGTGATGTGTATTTTTTTCTAAAAAATAAAACCACTAAATGAACATCTTTCAAGAGTGGGGATTCCATCATTTTTGGCAGGGGTTGTAGACGTTCTGGGTGTCACTTTGTTGCTAAATGGCAAGACGGTGAGGAGCAATTTACTGAACTTTACTGCACTGACTAAACACAAAGAAATGATTGAACTTAAAAACACTGACTTTTAACTTCACTCTCAGTGTGGTATGGTGTATGTATGTATATATGTATGTATGCATGCATGTTTGTATGTATGTAGTATGGTGCTGAATGAGTCAAAAGGTTAATAAAATGATCAGTCTATCAAAAATGGGTTGGCGATTTTCTCACCAAGTAGGTAGTGTACTTCTCCCACAAATCTGGTACCAAGCAGTTTTCCACCAGAGCTCGCTCAAAAATGATCTGAATGCGGGCTGGATCTCCATCCTTCACTTCACAGTCAATGTAAGACTGGTATTCCGCAAGCTTTGGAGCTTCAGCGAGCAGCTGAAACAAAACGTAAGCATGTAGGAAATTAAGACACTGTTCAGGCCATCCATCCATCACACACACACACACACACACACACACACACACCACGATGCTCCGATTGTTTTGGGGGCGATCACCGATCAGTGAAATCCAGCGTTTCCCCTACAATGTATTCAGAATGTACTCCCAGAATGTAAGCACCACTGCAAAAAAGTCGCCTAATTCAAAAAAACAAAACAAAACAAAAAAAAACACGGAAGTGAACTTTGGGAACAGGAATTGTTTAATATGTTTAATATATGCAAAAATATGCTACATTATATTTTAACCAAGGAACCAATTGAAATACACCAGCGAGGTAACTCACCCCTACCTTCAGTATTCTCAGATAAATTAGTAATAAATTAGTAAAGTAATAGGATTATTTTTTTGTAATTAAAGGGGAACTTGGCAACTATTTCAACGTAATAAACCCGTTTAGAAATCATTTGGATGGTTAAATGACCTGTTCCGGTGAAAATGGTGACTTTCCCTGCTGCGCCTAGCGTCTTCAGGCGGAAAACCAACCTTGCAACATTGAGACCACCGTCCCGGAAAGAGAAGTGAGAAACGAGAAACTAGTTTTAAATTGTGTTTCTTACCTTGTAACATCCACATAGTTCTGCCAAACTTATGCTAACCGTTCGCTAGCTTGTAAACAAATCCATGTGCTTTATCATTACCTTTTCCCACAGTTTGAAATAGCATAATGCACAATTTCTTCCCTTTAATTGTAAAAAAAATATTTTCTGTGTTGTGCGTTTTTGCCAAATCATTTTGTTTCATTTCAATTTCTAAAAATAATGTAAGTAATAATTAAAAAATTTGGGCGCACAGTCCTGTACTTAACAACTTACACATTACACTGCAGTCAACAGTTAAACCTACCAATACACCAGTTGCAAAGAATAAAAATGACCGACAACATTTACAGAAAACTAAATTTAAAGAATATTAGTGCCGTTTTATTTTTCTATATTTCGTTTTAATTTCATGCATTGTCATAGTTGCATTTAGCCTGTATATCAAGTATCCTGCAAAATTTTATTTATTTGTGAATCCATACTGCAGGCCTACTACTACTAAAACAAACAGCCCATTTCCCTTCAACAACTCAGCATAGCCTAATGAAGGATATTTGTTGTAAATGACCCCATAACAGGTTCTTTACCGTAATTTAGGCAATTTATCTGTTTATAAATCATATTCTTGATAATGTAGCCCTGAAATGTGTTTTATTAGTTCATGACTGAAGAGGCCTTATGCCTTTATGTAGTAAGGGGTGAGAGGCTTTTCATTTGAAACGTCGTCATAAGAAGAAACTACTGGATCATCTGAGGTAAAAAAGTCTTTTTACTCGTTATCCATGTTATTACTTCAAAGTCGTTTTTAAGTTATTTTTGCTGGTAATTACACCGTAACATAATGCGTGTGTGTGTTCACTTCAGCTGATAATGCCTCGAACAACATTGAATTAATTTACACCTATCGACATATTAGACTTCAATTACACAATTTCCTCATCAAAATTTACAACTAGTCTACTAGATCATATTCCTACCCATCTTCTGAAGACTGCTCTCCCTTTCTTGGATAATGCTTTGCTCCAGATTATAAATAATTCACTGCTATCAGGGCATGTACAATACCACAGTCGTTTAAGTTATCTGTTATTAAGCCATCCCTCAAAAAACCTACCCTTGACCCTAACAACCTGGCTAACTATAGGCCTATATCTACCGTATTTTCCGGACTAGAAGTCGCACTTTTTTTCATAGTTTGGCTGATCCTGTGACTCAGGTGCAACATATATATGTTTTTTTCCTCTTCATGTAATGTAATCTCCCTTTTATGTCAAAAATACTAGAAAAAATAGTGTCCAGACAAATTGGTGCCTTCTTGCATATGAATAAAATCCAAGAATTATATCAGTCTGGTTTCAGAGCTCACCACAGTACTGAATCAGCCTTAGTTTAAGTTTTTAATGACTTCCTCATTGCTGCCAATAATGGACATATATCAATATTGGTCCTCCTGGACCTCAGTGCTGCCTTTGACACCATAGACCATGACATACTACTTCACAGGCTTGAACATTTGATAGGCATTAAAGACTCCGCACTCGCTTGGTTTAGATCATACCTTTCTAACCACAGACAATTTGTACAAGTTCACAATAAACCATCTACCCAGACTATGGTAAAATACGGGGTGCCTCAAGGCTCATTACTAGGGCCCCTGTTATTTTCTCTTTATATGCTTCCCCTAGGCTCTGAAATTAGGAAACATGGCATTAAATTTCATTCTTATACAGACGATACACAACTATACCTTTCTATAAAACCTGACAAATTGACTCTGTTACCCAAACTTGACGTGTATAAGAGACATAAAGACATGGATGACAAATAATTTCCTGCTTTTGAACTCCGATAAAACAGAAGTCATGGTTTTAGGTCCTAAAAAGATGAGGGATAACCTATCCTCATCATAGGCTACATTTACTGATCTTCGACTATCCTCATCCACAAGTGATAAAAATCTAGGAGTTACAATTGACCAAGACCTATCACTAAATAATCACATAAAACAGATTACCAAAACTTAATTTTACCATTTAAGGAACATTTCAAAGATAAGGAAGTCCTTATCCTTACCAGACACTGAGAAATTAATCCATGCTTTTGTCACCTTAAGGATTGATTATTGCAATGCTCTATATGCTGGCTGCAATAACACCTGTCTAAAGAGCTTACAGCTTATACAAAATGCAGCTGCTCGCACACTCACTAGAACTAAAAAATATGAACATATTTCCCCTATCCTGGCAATCCTATACTGGCTGCCTGTTAAAAGTCGCATTGACTTCAAAATATTACTTCTAACATACAAAGCCATTAATGGCCAGGCACCTGAATATATTAAAGATCTCCTAGTCCCATATAACCCACCCAGACCGCTACGATCACAGAATACTAGCCTTCTTGTAATTCCAAGAATCTCAAAAACTACGGTAGGAGGCAGAGCTGCTCAGCTAACGGCACCCATCCTCTGGAATAATCTCCCTTCCTCAATTTGACTAGCAGATACCTTCCCTATTTTTAGGTCTACACTTAAAACTTACCTCTTTACTGCCTCCCATAGTTAGGTATGGTGCGGTGTGGAACTTCACCCACCTCAGGGATTTTTGGAATGGACCACCCTGCTGAGTCCTCGTGTCACTGACCATACCCATACTATGCAGCTATAGCATAGTGCCGTCATGGACTTTAATGTGCCACGCCGTACAACCCCCCCTTGTCTCCTCTCTGCCCTTCTCTCTCTCAACTCTCCCTCTCTTGCCTATTCTCACTATGGTATACTGTAACAATATATAGTACTACTGATTACTTATTGACATTAACCATTTTGATTTTCAGTAATACTAACCCACTCTACATCTCTCTCTCTTCCCCCTTACCTCAATTGTGAGGTATATCATCACTAGTCATCAGCCATCCGTGTGCTTGGCCATCTTCTCACTCATCTCACCTGAAGTCCCATCCCTATGACTGCCCTATCATCGTCTATTACTGTCACCCTACCTGGATTCCTGGCCCGTACAGCCTAGCGACCCACCACCTCTCTATGACAACTCTGCCCGGATTCCTGGCCCGTACTGCCAACCTACCACATGCCCTTTCTCCTAGTCTCCTGGACAATTCCATTTCCTATGCTGGACTATTGAACTTTGACACTAAATTAGCATTAATGCATTTTCATACCGGATATGAAATCATCCCACCTCTTGTAACTTTCACCTCAGGTGGCTTTAAACACCATGTCCTATTCTCTACACCTGACTAACATATGCATTTGTCATGTATACAGACCTTACTGTCCTGTTTCTGACCCTAGGCAGATGGGTCAGGCCCTTGAGTCGTGGATCTGCTCAAGGTTTCTTCCTATATGTATCTCCAATTCTAGGGGTGTTTTTCCTCACCCCTGTTACCCATGGGCCTTCTTTTCTTTTCTCTTATTGTCTAACACTCTGTAAAGCGTCATGAGACATGTATAATGTTTTTGCGCTCTATAAGTACAATTAAATTGAAAATTGAAATTAAGAATAATGTAGCATTTTAGCACACCGTGGTAGAATATATTACTGCAATTATATGATATACTAAATGCTGTTTTTTTTCAAGAGCAATATTATCGGTTATCGTATCGGTATCGGCCACAACAAACCAATAAATAATGGTTATCCACATCTCTAATAGTGATACAATTATGGTTTTATGCTGTTGTCCTTGATCAATGTTGATGAGGTTAAAAAGTCTACTGATGATTTTCAGATCTGTGTTGATTAATGACAAAGGGCAGTAGCTAGAAGGATGTGTTGGGTCCTTGTTGGGTTTCAGTAAAGTGTGATGAGTGCTGTGTTCATTGTTTGTGATGAACGATTTTATGTGTTTTAAGCTCACGTGTGCCCGAACGCGAAACATTACCAATCCACTTGAAATTTGCCCAACTCGATTCTCCACTTCTGAGTTGTGACGCCCACCTGGGTGAAAACCACGACACCTATAGGTCTAGTTCAGTCAGTGCACAGACAGTGGTAGGCCTACAGTAGGTGTCCCCACATGCCTTATTGGTTTCACCTGCACTTAGGGAGTGGGCTATAAAGGGGCTTCTCTCTGTCTTTCAGGTGGGCACTCTTTCCTTTCATATAGGCCCTATTTGACTTCCTTCCTTCACGGACACGCTCTCCATCATTCTTCATCTCACTCTTCTTATCTTAATGATAATTTTCTTCCATTACAACTAACATCCTGATACTGATCTACTAGACGCTCACTATATCCATACACGCACAACATTGCACCAACATACCCTAGACGCACATTATTGACCTGATTTGATTGCAATTTCTAAATAAATTATTATTCTTTACAACCGTTTCTTGTCCATCATTATGTGATGGTGTGAACGAGCCCACGCCGTTATAGCGCGTGAAGCATTATGTAGGCTATACAGTATGTCAGTTCACAGTGTTTGTGCATTATACAGCATGCGTGACTTCATAGAATGAAAGTAAACTAGCCTATTTTAGCTACTTGCAAAGTTGATAAAAAGCAAACTCCTGGTGGTGAGTATGCTTACTAAACTGCATTGTTGAAAGATATAGTTTGTAATTTATTGCCGTAAAAGGCATAGACAATTTTATGGCTGTTTAAAACATATATTGGAATATTAACATACATTTTGTCCGGTCCAAAAAAAAGTCTAGCGGAACCTCTGCTGGAGATATTTGTCGTCAATCACGTGCCAACACATTACTTGGACCAATATTGATGTCATTGTGGTTCATTGAGATATCAGTAATTTATTTCCGTTATAGATTGGTATTGTAGGCATATGACATTCTTTATCAACACAGTAAAAGGACTGTTTCAGTGATACCAAATGCCTTTGCTAGATTTACCCTTTTTCAAGCCAACTTGCTTAAACTAGGTCTACTCTTTCATGTCATTAAGTAACCCACTTTTCCTTTTAGCAGCCTCTTACACTTCTCTTGACATAATTTTCACTCTATTGGCTAAATGCAAGACTGAATGCTGACTGCAAGAAAAATACTTGTCAGACCATCAAGGCTGATTCGCAGAAGCCTTTGGTCAATCATCTGGCCACGGGCAATCACACAATTTCTTATGATGAATTCTGATATAAATGTATTTGTTGCATGCTCGATTACAGTGAACATTATCCTACTAGTTACCAAAGCTTCCTCAAAAGGTTTGATGATCTCCATCTGCTGTAGAGACCTTTTGTAGCTCTGGGAGACCATTTTGGGCACAGCCCCTTCTGTCCATTCACTGTACTCTTCATACGTAGCGTCCATATCTGTGGGGCACATGACACCATTATGCTATCAGAATGATCTTTGAGCCAAGGTTCTTCTTCAAAGAAAAGCCAAAATGTTCAAATTGTTTGAGTGGTCTTGATTATGACAACTCAACATTAATCAAAGTGACATTACCAGAAGTTGTCTTGGTCATGACAAGTTGACATTAAATATGTTTGGGATGTCTTTGTAATGACAAGTTGACATTAACTAGGATGACATTAACAGAACATGTATTAGTCATGACAACTTGACATTCAATTTGTTTGGAGTGTCCTTGACATTAAACAGGATGACATTACCAGAGGACGTCTTTGTCATGACATGACAAACAGAAAATCCACCTCTTTCTGTAGAGATTTTAACAGCACATTGTGTTAAAGGGACACCAGGCAAGCCTGATGCTTTTTCTCTATGAAACTCCGTACGTGTTGATACGTGTGGAGCCCTCGCTCGGTCTGAAGCGGGATATTCTTCCTACAGGCAGTAGGGGCGGGCGAGAGAGTATTCATTTGCCCTGTAATGAGTCATTTAACCATATACCGACTTACGAAGATGACATACACAAAAACGTTACCTGGTGTCCCTTTAAAAAGATTATTTGTTGTGCAATGATACCTAAACTTATCTTATCCTTCATATCTTAATGACATCAAAATGGTATCACTTGAGTTCAAAGAATTTATTTGTTACACTGTAATAATGGCGTCATGACAGTCAGTTCTATCCTTCATGATATCTTCATAACAAATCAAAATGGTAGCACTTTACTTTAGGTCCAAGAATCTATCCATTACACTGTTATAATAGGCTCATGACATCCAGTTTTGTGAAATATCCTGTCACACATCTATCTGACCAAGTGCTAGAATTGGTCTCTAATCTTGCACATCTAATTATAAATCATTGTCAAACATGTCATGAACACAAAAAGAGGTGGATTTTCTGTGTATGTCAAGCTGTCATGACAAACTCCTCTGGCAATGTCATCCTGTCATCCATTAATCTCAAGTTGTCCAAATCAAGACAACCCAAACAATGTCAACTTGTCATGACAAAAACTGGATGACAGTTAATGACAGAAGTCATACATGTTTATGATAGTGTCATGTCATAGTTATGACTTATGTTGACACAGTCAAGTAAAGTGTTACCATTTTTTTTCCAATACTGTTAATAAGCAAATACGCAGTATGATAGGCTTCTTTGTTCTTCTTTGTACATAACTTCAGAGTAAGAGTGGGTCATGAAAGAGGTGTCATTTATTCAAAGTAGAGGAAAACATGATCATTGTTCATTTTTATTGGGAAATGGAAAAATGGCATTACAAATAACCCCAAATGAAAGTATATGTTTATAACATAAATCAAATGGGGATGATGAGATTAACTACTTTCCAGCAGGACTTGGCACCTGCCCACAGTGGCAAAACTACTAGTAACTGGTTTGCGGACCATGGTATTAATATGCTTGGTAGGCCAGCCAACTTTTCAGAATGTTGATATTTCTGTATTGTAAACTTTTTTTATTCTAATATTTTGAGATCAGTAAGCCATAATCAGCATTAAAACAATAAAAGGCTTGACATTTTCACTTCATGTGTAATGAATGTAGAGTATATGAAAATTTCACTTCTTGAAATAAATCATGGGGACTTATGGGGATTGTATTCGTATTCGAGATGCATCTGTATGCATTGGGGATCTGAAAGACCACAGTTTAAAAGAGCAAATACATTACCCATGAGAGGCACGGACAACTGGCGACGGAATAGTGAATTAATGCGTTCAAGCTGGGTATTGAGCAGCTCCTGTTGCTCAGGTGTAACCACATCTCCAGGGACAGGCTGTACAGAGATGATGTGGAAAAGTGAGTAATATGTTATAAATAATATATAAAAAATATAAATATAAATAATAATATGTTGATCACAAAAGGTCTCAATGTCTCTACAGCTGTTAAAGACCTGGCGTTATCCGATAATTTCTGCGTGTACTTTGATGTGTCTATGTCCCCACACACTCTCTTTGAGCAAGCACTTTCACAGACATCAAGTCAACTGTCAGACTCGGTAGAAGACTTATTTGATCATTTCATTGCAAAAATGGCAAACATTATGGATGACATTGCTCCATTACAACTCAAGAAAGTTAAGGAAAAACAGAAAGCACCATGGAGGCAAAATCCAGCGGTTAAACTCCTAAAAAGAGAATGTAGGAAGACTTAAAGAAAATGGCATAAATACAAACTTCAGATCCACTATGAAATCCATAAAGAGATGCTCCTCACATATAACTCTGAAATAGGCAAAGCAAGACAGTCTTTCTTTTCTAACATTATCAGTAGAAGTTCAAATAACACTCGTATTCTACAGTATTTTCAACTGTTGATAAGTTAACAAATTCCCCCTCACAATTAGCACCTGATCTTCTCTCAACTAATTAATCCAATGAGTTGTCATCTTTTTTCAAAAGAAAAATTGACAAAATCAGACTCAACATGTCTGCTCAATTACTAATTCAACAACCGGAACTTCCAGCTACAAACAGAGGGAAAGTTAACTTGATGTCAGAGTTCAGCTTGATAGACTACGAAACACTTGAAAAAACGGTACAGAATCTCAGCTCTTCCACATGCGTCTTAGACACTCTGCCTACCAATTTCTTTAAAAAACTGTTTTTCACCTTATAGCAGCAGATGTCCTTCAAATTGTAAATGTATCACTGCTGTCTGGCACTTTTCCTAAGTCACTAAAAACAGCTGTTGTAAAGCCACTTTAACATTATTGAAAAAGTAGTCTTTAATCAACTAACCACCTTCCTAAGTAGTTAATCCCTTGATTACTTTCAGTCTGTTTTTTGGCAAATCACAGCACTGAAACAGCTCTCATTAAGTTTTCAATGACAACATCAATCCTAGTGCTATTGGACCTTACTGCAGCATTTGACACTGTTGATCACAATATTTTACTACACAGACTAGAACACTGGGTTGAATTTACAGGCATAGTTATCAACTGGCTAAAATCATATCTACAAGAAAGGAGCTTCTTTATTACCATCGGAAACTGTACCTCAACACCAACGTCCTTGACCTGTGGTGTTCCCCTGGGGTCGATCTTGGGGCCACTATTATTCAACCTCTATATGCTCCCTACCAAACAACTATGGTCCCCTTGACTCTATGTGTCAGTGTTATAGAACAAATCAACACCTGGATGTCTCAATTTTTTTCAGCTGAACAAAGAAAAAAACTGAAGTAATTATATTTGGTAAAAAGGAGGAAAGACTTAGGGTTGCCACTCTCCTTGACACAAAAGGGTTGAATGCAAAGGATACTGTTAAAAATCTTGGTGTATTAATTGACAGTGATCTCAATTTCAACAGCCACATGAAAGCGATAACTAAATCAGCTTTTCACCACCTCAAAAATATTGCCAAACTGACGGCTGATGTCAAAACATGACTTAGAAAAACTCATTCATGCATTTATCTCCAGCAGGGTTGATTATTGCAATACAGGGACTTCCTAAAAAGACTATTAAACAGCTTCAGGTGATACAAAATGCAGCAGCAAGGATTCTAACAAAAACTAAAAAGAACTGACCACATTACTCCAAGTCCCTGCACTGGCTTCCAGTAAGTCAGAATTGACTTTAAAACACGATTGCTTGTTTATAAATCAGTAAATGGAGCAGAACCTAAATACCTATCAGACATGCTTCAGCAGTACACACCTTCTCGTCCTCTCAGGTCCCAGGTGAAAAACCTGTTAGTAAAACCTACTGTTTGCACTAAACATGGTGAAGCCGCTTTTAGCTGTTATGCAACTCAGCTTTGGAACCAACTTTTACAAAGTTACAAATTCTGAATCTGCCTTGAAAATTATTCTACATTGTCTTTTATTACTTTTTTACTACTTTTGCCTTTGTTTTTTGCTTATTAATTATTCTTTATTTTTAAATATTTTACATTGTATGTTTTATGTTTTCTTTTTATTACACGGCTCTTCAGAGTGCTGCAGAAAGTTCCATTCACATGAATGGGCCTTCCCAACGTTCGGGCCTATGTTAAATCTATATAAATCACCGGCAAAGTATATAATTACCGCTGTCAATGGCAACGGGTTGATTAACGTCTTTCATATCCCTCCGCAAGAATTCCGTTCGCTTATTGCAATGGAATTTCATTGAAAGGGAAAGTAAGCTAGTAAGACGTTGCCACGCAACACCTGAAACTGTCAAGTTCTATCTGTGTGGCGAACTATTTATTTTGTCAGCGGAAGACACGAAACAGTAGCAAAATCATTTTTTTTTGTGATTATGTTTTTTATTCACATTTTCTGCAAAAATGGTACAAACAGTAAACGCAACATACATGCAAAATCATTTTTAAAGATTCATTGTGTTAGGTTTCTTTTCTCGTTTTGGGAAGTAGCCGTGTAATAAGAGGGAAAATGTATTGTCCGCCGGTAATTATCAGAAAATAAGTCCCTTCAGGTCGAAGCACCTGCCGGCGGACAATACATTGTCCCTTACTTATTATGATCTTTACCTTTTTAACTATTCTTCACTATATTGCCATTCAACAAACGTTGCCAATTTAACAATCAGAATGTTGATGGTATATTCATTTATCAAGTATTTACAAATGAAACCAACATAATGCAACATTTACAACTATTAAATAAGTATTTAATAATTGACAATTATTCATAGGTTACCTATGGTGTCAGTTCACCAAAAAAAATCTAAGAATAGGCAGATATATATTTTTAGCCTCTAAGGTGGATCATTTAGGTTGTAAAAACATTTAGGTTACTGTATCCGAACACCGAAGCAAAATGCTAATAAAGAATAAAGCAAAGATGTATCAGTGTGGTGAGTATTTACTGCAAATACTATGCCATTTTAATTCATTTAATTTGTGTCAAGATCACAGAGCAAAGACTAATGGGTAGGTCCAGGGCCGGTTCTCCCTATACGCACACTACACAAGTTGCATAGGGCCCCGCAAGTTAATGAAGGCCCCCTCCCCCGTCTCCCAAGTAGCCTATACAGTTATAGCGACAGTGCCTCATACATTAAGAAGATGAACATGAAACCAAATTACCATTCAGGGCATGAAACAAGGAAGAAACGTCACAAGAATGACCAGCAGGAACAGCAGTCAGGTAAACTTGCGTTCGTTCCATGGTTTGATGTCAACATGCATCTCTCCAGCGCGTGTTGTTGGCCTAGCCTAGGCCTACCTAACAGGGAAGTGAATCCCCTGATCTTTCTGCAGCTTGCTTGCCAGCCTTTCTCAGTCACAGTACTTCGCAAAGTTGTGAAATATAATTGCATATTCCGTTTTTTTAATGCGGGCGACTGGCTACATTTTGAAATAACCGCATCTTTAAAGGAACCGTATGTAAGAAATGTGTTTCAATTAATCATAAAATGGCCCTGATAAGTCAGTAGACAGTAAGAAATCATGTTCATTTCAAATTCATCACTGACAACAGTAGTCCGGCCAGGATATTATCATTTAAAAAGTGAAGTTGCAGCCCTCAACTGATGTTGATGTTGTGTTTTGGCCTGATGCGCCACCCTCCACCTATCTACTAATCACAAAGTCAGTAGTGTTTCGGCATCCAGGTTGGCAACCTCGAGTTAGGGGGGAAGAGGAGGGGATACACCGCTCTACAGTAATTTGAAAGTGATTGCAGTACCAGTTTTGGCCACAATCTTACATATGATTCCTTTGAATGGGACAGTAGATGCACATCGTAAATTAGGCCTATATGAAGTATTAAAATGATTTTTTTAAAATAGCCTACGTTTGAAAAAAATATTGAAATAATATATAAGAGAATCAGGGGAGCCAGTTCATAGCCTATGTCTTTGGCAAGTAGCCTACTACAGGCACAGGTGAAGAACAGTCAGTCAGCAGGCTAACAGACCCTTACAAAAAAAACTGCACTACTTCAAGTGTCAAACTGCAGATTTCTGAGTATGAAAACTGCAGTTTTGGAGAAAATATTTGCAGCTCTTATCCAGGGAATTCAGTATTTTAGACGCAAAAAACTGCATTGTGCATAGTACTGTACTTTACTACAGAAATGCAGTATTTTAGACATGAAAATACTATACTGCATTGTAGCCTACTGTAGTATAACTGAAATGTAGGCTACTTTGAAAAAACTGCAGTTATTTTTTGCAAGGGGATATGTACAGCAAACATCAAAAGCAAACAGCCCAGACCCTTTATTGGGAAAAAACACTATATTTGGTAACTTCCAGACATCCAAAATGGGGTGGGATGATTGTATTGGGAGCACTGAGGTGTTAACCTGACTCTCGCCAGATTAATTTTGTTCCATCTGGCGAGAGTCAGGTTAGTAACGTGTCAGATGGTACTATACATTTTAGGGCTCAGAGTTCAGGTAGGAGGGCCCCTTAGCAGTATTTTGCTTAGGGCCCCATGGAGGTCTGAACCGGCACTGGGTAGATCCTCTAAGAAGTGGAGACACATCAGCTGAAAGGGCTGAATAGCTGGAGGTTCCTATAAATGTTCCTGCTACATGGGTATTTTGCTTTTATTACAGTTTCTGTAATCGAAATGCAGCTATGGATGCTCTGTTGTTCGCTGAATGACCGTGTGGCCAGATCTTAAAACTTTTCCAAGAAGACTTTTTAAACCTACAATCTATATATGTTCACCACATTTCAGGCATAGGTAACATTTCAAAGTAAATGAAAATGAAAAAACAAACTTTTCAAATAGTGCATGTTCCTTTCTAGTTTTGAAGTTACCATGAAGCTTTCTCAAATGTTGAGCTCAGTTTTGTCAAGAGTAAACAATTGTCTTTCTCTGGAAGCTTTGTCACCCTGTGAGGTGAGGACAAACTAAGTCTCTATGAGCATTCTTCAGAATGTTATTGATGTGCAAGCTACATTATGGAAAAACGAAATAAACTAAAATATGGAAAATTTCACCATTTCAAATTTTACATGAGATATACCTCATCTCTATCCCATAAAATGTTCAACCACATGGCATCTGACCCACATGATCATTTTGACCACTGATTTTTGTAACTTTTTTACCAAGCTTGAATATGTTCCGAGGGGACAATGAAAGACAAAATTTAGATCTAACACTTTTAAGCTGTCAGCAGGGTCAACAGAAAGAAAACTTTGGCTTGTACCTCATGCTGTGGGTCATTAAGATTGGTGCTTTTTACAGATAAACCTATATTTTAGAGCATTGTTTCCCAAAGACTGGGTCGCGACTCACAGTTGGGTCGCAAGAGATTTTTTTGGGGTCGCCTTGTCACAATGTAGATCTGCAATTAGGGCTGGGACAACGCGTCGATGTAATCGATGACGTCGACGCAAAATATGAGCGTCGATTCATCAAGCATAACGTGTGCTGCTAAATATTTTTAATTTTATACCTTCAGTGTTTTCCATACGTTGACTAATCTGTGGCTGGGCACCACGAAATCAAAACCGGCCACCACACATTGATAGAACACATTGTTCTATGTTGTAGGCCTACTATTTTAAAGATAAGATAAATTAATTTCATTGAGCTGCACTTTTTACTCACACAGCCTTTCCTCGCCCCGCCCGCTCTCTCTCGTAACGAGCCCGCTGCTCCTCTGCATGTGCATTTAACAAAATATTCACGATTGTTGAAGGATTGTTGTTGCCACATAGAAGCACTGCATATAACAGTGGGCTAAATTGCTATTAAATCCGCTTAGCATCGTGTCCATGCTGCGCAAATTTGTTCTAAACTACTGCATTAAAAGTTAAAGTAAACTCTAAACTCTGCTAAGGTCTTATCACAACATAACTTAGTACATTGAGGAGACTAAACTAAGAGACAGTATGCAATCAAGCAGTATCTCAAAGCTAACGTAAGAATACTGTTTGGATGTCAACTTTAGCATTCTTACTTGCAGCTGCTTGTATTCCTTACTCATGCAGGGCTCATTTTATTGACTCGGAATGTTTGCAAAATCCTGATGTAAATGGAAAAGTGTTTTCTAAGACTCAAAAGTGCTTGTCCAAAGAAGTAGGCCCTACGAACCGTTATTTGAACTGACTATGTTATGAATTGCATCCACACATCAGCAGCCTTTTAACTGTGTTAATGTTAATTGCAAGGATTCCCACACGAACGTCTTAAAATGACAGGCACTCAATTAATTGACATACACTACTGAACATTATTGAATGCTACCTCTAACTAAGAATGCATTACTTTGCACTTGTATAGGCGTAGTCTTATTTTGGAATCTTAAAGAGCAATAAACAAATATTGCAATGTTAAAAAATTCATGTTTTTTCATTCAGATATGTAAATAAACATGTATAAGTTGCGATTATAGTGAATTAATAGGGAGATAAATCGATAATCGAATCAAATTCGAATCAGACTGAAAAATGAATCGTTAGATTAATCGATGCATCGAAAAAATAATCGCTAGATTAATCGTTTAAAAAATAATCGTTTATCCCAGCCCTATCTGCAATATACCTTTCTGACACGAGGGAGCTAGTGAGTCGGCGAATCCAGAGTCGTATATATACCGCTCTGGGCGAATCCAATTGTATCTGCCAGCCCTGAACGAGTGTAGGCTACCTGCAGATAGGTTTAACATAAAGTTGAGAAATGCTTGCTTGGTTGTCGAGAAAGGGTAACGATGATAGAATCAGCAAAGGTTAGTGCACTTCAGGAAAGCGAGTGAGGTCAGGTGCCAATCCGCAATGAATCTGCAACTAGTGTTAGCGTTGAAAATACAGAGGGTGTAGGCCTATGTGAAAATGAGGCTAGCATTAACGCTGCAGCACAAGGATCTGAGCCTCGTCCTCCTGCAAAGAAAATAAAAATAGCGACAACGGCAAGGCCGTACAAAGATAACTTTTTGAATTACGGCTTTGTAAATTGTGCTGGTCCTAGCCAGGATGCAAGGCCAATGTGTGTCATTTGCAGTGAAAAACTGGCGAACGAGAGTTTGAAGCCAACTAAACTTGAGACATTTAGAAACACTGCACCCTGAATTTGTGGACAAACCATTAGATTTCTTTCAAAGAAAGGCACAGGAGATTAAATCATCTGCAAACGTTCTCCGCAGAAATGTCACATTAAATGACAAAGCCCAACTCGCCTCTTACCAGATTGCTTACCGTGTGGCCATTGAGAAACAGCCAAACACTATCGCTGAAAAATTACTTTTGCCTGCCGCAATTGACATGGTTAGCGCGGTCATTGACGAGAAGTCTGCTGAAAAATTAAAATGCATCCCCATGAGTAACAACACTGTCTCACAAAGAATACATGACATTGCAGACAACCTCGAGGAGCAGCTTGTTAACCGACTAAAGGCAGCAGGGTGTTTCTCAATACAGCTGGATGAGAGCACTGACGTCTCAGATTGCGCAACCTTGCTGGTTTATGTTAGGTATGGCTGGGAAAATAAATTTATGGAGGACATGTTGTGTTGCTTGAATATCCCTACGGGAACTACAGGAGAACAGATATTTCGGGTTTTGAACGACTATGTGGTTAAGTGTGGACTTGACTGGGGCAATTGTGAGGGCATAACCAGCGATGGGGCCGCAAATATGACAGGCAAGAATAGCGGAGTTGTAAAACGAACTAGATGTACCGCATAGCGATACAAAATATGACGGCCGCTCAGTCCTGTACATCCGTTCCGCAAAAATAAATCACACTTCAATTTGTCTCCATATTTTACTCCATCCCCCACTCTTGAAACTTTTGTGTATGCTTGTTTGGCATGCCTGAGTGTGTGTGTGCGCGGCTGCACAGAAAGTAGCCTACTGGTGCTGAAAAGGTGAATAGATTGTAGAATAGCCAAAGAAGATGTAGCATTATTATAAAACCTTTAAAATCTCAACAATCACAAGTAGGGCAGTTCATCACAGTTCATCCATTGCAACTGGATTGATGAAAGGTCACTTACACCTGTAGGCTACATTGTATTTGGGAAAAGCAAAAGGTATCAGCATAATGTTATTCATTTATTTATAAACAAAACCATCTCCATGGCTAGTCTGGCTTTCACCAGACCAAGCTCAATCTTTTAAGAAATCAAAAAATAAAAAGCGGGCAGATCAGGCTGGGTTCACCCAGCCTAGTCCATAGGCACCCGATATGGTTTAATTTTCCGATTGAGATATCCACGCTCTGGCTATTCTAAATGCAAAAATGCATCAGGGAGTTCATCCTATCCTTATTAGACGTTCTCTGCGGTAAACTACACTCCTTGTAGGAAGCGTCCATTGTTTTTCCAACCCACTTTTAACTTCCAACAAAATTACGTCTCACTGCAACGATGCGCCATCTAGTGGACAAACGACTACTTATCACCAATACTGGAAATGCAGCCATGATGATGAATATTTATTTTGGCTTTCTTTTAATCCTACTGAATTTGTAATTATGTATCGGCCGTTCTAATACCGATAGTATGCGGGTGCCTGTGTGTGTGTGTGTACATGTATATATGTGTGCACCGCCATCTACAGGCCAATGAGTGTACAGTCACTAAATGTACACATAACCTAATTTTTTTTAGACCCCCCCATGGATGAAATTCTACAAAACTGGCATACCCCCAGAGAATGCCAGGTCAATCATACACATAAAATTTGTGCAGTTCTGAACATCTTAACTGAAGATAGGGGCGATTAAAGCAGAATAATATTGCATTTTCATTTCTTACCGGGGGGGTGCAAATCACAAATGAGTGATTATGGGCCAGATTGATGTGGGCCCTTGAGACCAACATACCACAAAAGATTCTTCATCCTCAGTGCCACGGTTCAGGTAGTTATTTAGGAAACACTGCTTTTTTTGCGGTTCGAGGGGCCCAGCACGGGGGGGCCCCGGGGAAGAAACGAAATTTTTCCGTAAAAGTCTAGTGGGGCTACATACCCACCAAATTTCATGTGCCCCGGTGGTTCGGTGTCCCGGGTATCGTTGACCAAAAATTCAGGAAGTAGATGACATGATGTTGCGGTCACACACGTGAAACACCTCTCTGCTCTTATTCAAACTCATCTCGCTGCGCTTATTGAGAGCATTTTGATCGCTATTTCCCCAACAGAGAGGTATGACATTCTGAATGATAAAAGGAGGATCCAAAACCCCTTCGAATTTGAGAGTCCAGAGTCTTTGCTTGAGTTGACGCTTAGTCCTGCAGAAGAAACTGAGTTGTTTTCTGAAATTGGGTAGGTATACCCAACAATAAAATTCTCATAGAAATACTCAAAAATTTGGAGGTATAACTTTGCAGGCATTCCTCTGAGATGAAGAGGCACACAATGGAGAATAAAGAAAATGTGAGGGAGTTAAAGGAGGCACCAGTTGATTTCACATGGAATGACCAATCTGGTTAGACTAGGTAAACCCAGCCCGATCTGCCGGCGATCTGATTTTGCCCTGAAGCTCAGGCTGGAAATTTTCCAAATTTTTCTATTCTACTTCCATTACAAATCTATGGGGACCAATCACAAACTGGCTTATCCACCTGGCGCACCCGGATAGTTGGTCTGATTGGTTGAAGGACTATCAAATTGCATACAGAGTCATTTAAACTATGCCCGCTGATCACGCCTCGTGCAGCAGAAAGTACAGAGCAGACTCCCCAGACTAATGTTCAATTTTAAAAGATGATGTGTCAAGCTACCATCTGGTACTAAACTGCAGCAACTGTAGCCCAATTCATCACTCCAGTGGATGTATGTCTTGTTTTCCAATTACCGTAACTATCCATTTATGCATTGCATGTTATAGAGTAAAACCAGTGGAAGCTTTATCAATCATCTTAACGCAACAACTTATTTGATCAGGCAAAATAAATAAATCATACCTGCAATGATGACATAATAGCCAGCTCAAACTCTCTGTAGGCTTCCCATAAGGCAGCACCTTTTACCATGTGCAAACCCACTGCAGACAGGCCTCTCTCGAAAAGAGTCCTGACCTTCTCAATTCCTCCAGGTGATCCCATACCACCAATGGAGTACTGGGCATACTCAAGCCAGATATCTGGACCTGCAATCACAATGTTTAGGTTATATGTTATTAAATGTTGGACTAGCCGCTTCCAAGTGGTACTGATTATCTCTCGAAATAATTTATTCCTTTAGTAAATTAGCAAAGTGAACTGTAACTTTGAACAGTAGTTCCCAACAATTAAAAGGTAAAACTCACAGATGTAGTCTTTCACCGCTTTCTCAAACAGCTCATACATCCTCTCTCGCTCAGGAACATCTTCTGCAAGCTTAATCTCATCTTTTAGCCAGTCAAGCCACAGCTCTACAAATTAATGTCAAGAGAACTTAATCATTTTAGATTCAATTAAATTACATTAGATATATGGGTAATTCCACGTCAATTCAACCGGGGCCCAGGGTTTCCCGCAGAAAATTTGTTAGTCAAGGTGGTAGGTGGGGTTTGCCGTCGGGGGTGGGGGGGATTGGTTTGTGCCATATTACAATTATAAAATTATGAATATCAATTATTTATCAAAATAACAGTTGCAAGTGCAATTTTAACACCATATAGGCCAATACAAATCTATACAAATATTTACAAATAGTGTGTTACAAAGTGCTAAACAACCTAACAACTGAAACAAGAACAGTGAATTAATATGTGCAATTTTAACAAACACTAGGCTATACTGTACAAACTATACAACACTGAAGTGCAAAACAACAAGGGCCCTAATTGCACTCTTTTGCAAGTGCGGACCATTTATGCTTATTTTCATGCAGGCTGTCAGACTGTTGCCCTGCAGCCTATTCCGCAAGTCTGTCTTGAGAGTATTTTATAAGTTTGTGTAAGATTTACAATTTTTATTAGAAGGTTTGGCGAACGATGATAGATAGCGCAATGACATTCACCCAGCAGATGCTGCTGTTCGGACGCATCACATGATTCAGAGGCATATCCTATACCCGTAAATCCTCAAATTATGGCCGGGATGATAATTGCCAGTAGCCTATGGCTATCAGTCCACGAGCACTATAAGACATTGTTTCGATTTAACTCAATGAAATTAGAGCTCTTCTTAATAATTTATATTGTTGGTTGGTTTAATACTGTTGCCAATGAAAAGTCATTGTCCTAATGGGTCTCAACACGTTGCTCTCAGTCGCTTGCCATCCTCTTTATGCCAGAGGCTGAAGCCACTACGTTTAAACACAATTGTTGCCGCGAGGAATTCCAGCCTACGAATTTAATAAAATTAAAAAAAAAAAGTAAAAAAAAAAAAAAAAAAAATCAATTTAGGCCACCGGCACAGCGCAGCGCACGTTCAATGACTGAATTAAAGCAACTGCCTGTCTCGCAATAAATCCACAGCGGGTGGAATTCCCTACACTCTTTCAACTATATGAAACTTAATAGTCAACCATCAAATACCCCCCAGATTTCAGTACCCATCAGTCCCAACATTTAGCAATATAATCAAACAGTCCAAAAAAGTAAATTAAATCCCAAACCAAACCGAAAATCGTATGCTTTTGATAGCCTACCGCTGCATTCAAACGAAATGCCTCAGAATAAAACATAAAAATAAAAACCTGTTATATAAAACCTATTTTTGTTCCTGTTTATCAACATGAATTTACTGAATTGTATTTCTTAAAGGGGCAGCGCTTTTTGTTTGTTCTTCTTTTCTTTGAACTCCTTAAAGAAGCCCTATGCAACAATTTTAGCAAAAATTACCTTAATTATGCAGGTTGACAGTCATTCTGATGGTTCTACAACACTTTTTGGGTGGTTTGGTGGGTGCTTCGTCTCCCCCTAGTGCTTCTCCGCGGAAAAAAACGAATATGCAACTTTCTGGTCACGGTCCAAACAAATCCGGATGTAACTCAGCGGAAGTATATCGCGCCTCGAAAATGTAGTCAGATTGTAGTTTCTAAGAAGACTGCAAAGCGGACTCCGACTTGGCTTTGTTGCTGTTGAAATTGTTTCATTGTGAGCCCTGTATGTGTTTAGCTTGGTTTCTCGATGGCTAGCTCGCTAGCTAGTGGGGGTTTAGCGTAGCAGTCACTGGCTACCGAAGCTGCAGTGGGAGCCATGTCGTGAAAAATGTGAGCTCAAATCAGGCGAAAACCCAGAAACAGCGAAGGAATAACCAGACCTGCATAGGGCTTCTTTAAATTAAAGGCATAGGCCTATTAGTAGCCTTCTTTAAGACACTAAGTGAAGTTGTGACCAAGTGAAGTTAATATGAATTAACATTTAAAAACATGTTCAATTATATATATATATATTTTATATATATATAATATATATATATATACTAATATTTTCATATATAAATCGACCAGACCAAACTTGCCAAAAAACTAAAAAAGGTGCAACATATAGTCCGGAAAATACGGTATTTCAAAATCAAATGGACGGAACGGCGCGTCTCGCCTGCGTGCCCTTTTACATTCAAACCCATAAGGGACAAAAACTGCTTTACCTTCGGTAAGTGGGAAAAGCTCGCTCATCTTCAATCGGGCTTTACGTAGACGATGCAGTTTCCCTTCCTGCCGCAAAAGCTTGATGAGGTCCACATGGCAATTGTAGTCAAAGGCATTGATGGAGAGCTAAAATTCCAAATAAAATGAGATGAGCAAAAGACACATTAAAGGAGAATTCCGGTGTGATATTGACCTAAAGTGTGTTGAAACATGATACTGAGTGTGAACGTATGTCTCAAGTCAAGTCAAGTCAAGTCAGATTTATTTTTAAAGCGCATTTAACATGCACATAGTGCAATCCAAAGCGCTCCACAAACAAGACACATAACAAGACAAAAGATGCGGATGGAGCGGCGTAGTCGCCAGCGTACCCATGACATCAAGACAAGACAAATACATTTAAAAAATAACAAATACAAAAAATGCCGGACGGAGCGGCGTAGTCGCCAGCGTACCCGTGACACCAAGACATACAAGACAGACAACAAAACAAATAAACAAATAAAAAAAAAGAAATATATTTTAAAAGGGGAAAAAGTGATGTTAAAATCAGTCCAATTTCCAAACCAGCTGAAAATGTCCAAGGGCAATGATCCGTGAAAACTGCGCACAGAGCTGTGTCTTCACAACCGATGCAATGCCAAGTTCTTTAGCAACTGACCAAACCGGTGAATTCACTGGCAGTCTGGAGATAACGTTAACATTAGAAGCTAGGCCTGCTAGACTGCAGTCTGGAGATGATTGAAGCACAGTCAAAGTACTGGCGATGCGTGTAGATCGGCAATTGATTGGACTTAACAGCGACGTTTGTTGCTCATTGAGAATGCAGCTCTTCACCGTTAGCGTTAGTCTGCAGTTGGCAAGGCAGCTCGCGGGTCAGCAACAGCTCGGGCGACCCACGGTAGATCTTTACGCAGAGAGTAGAGCCTAGGTCCAGCTGTCCCGAGAGATCCCCTCGACCAGACAGTGAAGTGCTGCACTGCTCACGGATAGATAGAAGGATGTCCAATGCCCAGCTAGGGCAAAAGCTAGCCATAGCAAGCTCCCAATGGACAAATGTCAACGACATCAGCTGACTTAGGAGTAAAAAGGACTACGAATAAACGAAAATTATCAAAAAATAGCGTAAATAAATAGGGAAAACATTTAACTAGACAAACCAATACAAAAATAAACATGACATTACATAAAATTACGAACATTACATAAAAACAAACAAAAACATGATGTCAGGCCGGGGTGTCTCGCCAGCGTCCCCGTAACCTAGCAACAGGTATGATAAGGGATCAGATTCCAAAAATAATTCCGTGGAAATGTATGGATTCCAGTTGCTGCTACTGGAAGAAACTGGAATCCATGCATTTCCACAGAATTATTTTTTGGAATCTGATCCTTATCATACCTGTTCATTCTTACTCGTCATTTCGACTTATGGTGACTAAATTCAAGATGGCTTTAAGCTAAACTTTGTGAAGATACTGTCTGTAAATGCGTCTTGTAAAGTAAACTACCAATGCTTTTCAAAGTTCTCAATGTCTCGTTTTAAATGTCAGGGCCCTCGGAAGTCTACCAATGAAGTGTGGAGATACATTGAGCCTCGTAAATGGTGTAAAACAGTGATTTATTTGCATGGCTATCCGATGCGAAGCACCACCATTGAAAAAGCTGTTGGTAGCATCGGCTAACTAAGCGCCAGATTTTTGGAGTGCAGGGGACAAGCCGAGATGGCCTATGAGACATACGTTCACACTCGGTATCATGTTTCAACACACTTTAGGTCAATATCACACCGGAATTCTCCTTTAAAGACTGACCAATTAGGCTTACAGTAACTCCAATCATTGTGCAATCATTGCAATGATTTAGTCGCATTTTTTGCAACAGTGCATGACTAGGCTTATCAACACGACTGGCAAATATGTCCTCCACTAATTAACTGAGAGAGATAAAGAAACAATGTGTGATTTTGACCCTTTGAGAAAATGAAACAAACAAATTGATTCATTTTCAAACATTTGCAGGCCTGATACCATGCCTCAATCATCCAAAATTTCCCATGAGGGAAACTTATATGAGGGATTAGCAGGTAAGCAGATGTAGAAAAAGTATTAGAAAATCATACATTTAGAAAAATGTAGAAAATTATAAGCCTCTATGTGTGACAATTAGAAAGAATTTCCTGTAGCTGTAACAATGTGTTAATTAGATCAATTTTCAATTAGGGATGCACGATATCGGCGGCCAATATATAATTGGCCGATAAGTGAAAAAAATAAAATATTATTGTTTCGCCAAAGAACAGAACACACTAAGCATGAGCACAACCGCAGCTTTTTCAACTCCAGGCCTGAAGAGGGCAGAGAACCCAAATGCATGAGTGGACCTAACCATTTATCCAGCACTGCTGGAGGGACTGCTTTTAGAGGGTAGCCATGGCCTACTGGTTAGCTCTTCGGACTTGTAACCGGAGGGTTGCCAGTTCGAACCTTGAGCAAGGCACCTAACCCCTCACTGCTCCCAGAGCGCCGCTGTTGTTGCAGGCAGCTCTCTGCGCCGGGATTAGTGTGTTTCAGTTAAGTTCAGTCATTAGTGCTTCACCTCACTGTGTGCTTTCACTAAGCACGGATTCGGATAAATGCAAAGACCAAATTTCCCTCATGGGATCAAAAGAGCATATATACTAATGTCATCTGTGTATTCCTATCTCTGTATCTGGTATTTCACCATTCTAACAAGATCTGTGTTGAATCTGTGCAGCCCAAAATCCTCTCGTGAATGATCCTCCTTTTAACCTAAGCAGAGCGGAGCTCAGGCTACCCAGAGCAAACTGAGCAAACAAAACCGAGAGCTAGCTCGCTACTTTCTTCCCCTCCCTCCCGTGCTGCTCCCATGCAATTGAAACTCTCCTAAACGCGCATCTCGTCTGTGCTTTGCTGGAATAGTTTGTTTGCTTTTATGGGCTAGGTTTGCCCAGGTTGTTTTTGTTGCCATTTTTGGAGCCTGGGCTGTCAACAGAGATTACGTTGTTTTACAGTGTATTCAGGACACAGACAGCTAGCGGTTGGTTAGGTGATGTTTGCAGTAAGTAAGCTTAAAAAGTAAGCTTAAAAAAACACATGGCATCGCTTAGAGCACCTTTAACATTGGAGCTGCTCTTCGATAGGAACCTAACCACTGGGGGCGCTGGTTTTCATTTCCCCATAATATGTCAGGTATCCGGGTCGCAATATCCCAGGATGGTAGGGGAAGCACTTATGCAATATTAGGTTCACAAAAAATAAAATCTGTCATATTTGTCATACTGTGGTGTATTTTATGCAATTGGCTGACTGCGGCTTCATTAATCTGTGGTAGCCTATTACAATTTATTATACCTTGACTTTGGTAATAATTTGGAGGTAATAGTTTCGTTAAAAGGGACACCAGGCAACGTTTTCGTGTTAATTAATCATCTTTGTAAGTCGGTATATGGTTAAATGACTCATTACGGGGGCGAATGAAGGCTCTCTCACCCGCCCCAACTGCCTGTAGGAAGAATATCCCACTTGCAAGTTCGGTGTATCCTACCCGCCGACCGAAGCAGGATCAGTTTACAGCACAGAGGCAGGCTAACGAAAAGCTAAAGATTGTTGCAAACGTGTGTATAATGGCAGAGCCGGCGAAGAAGCAGCGAAAACCCTTGACGGAAGACGCAAAGAAAAGGAAAAGAGCTTCAGACCAAACAAGGGGGAGTTTTGTAGAGAAAAAGCATCAGGCTTGCCTGGTGTCCCTTTAAATAGTTTCTGTTGAGCAGGCAGGATACAAGTTAGAACCAACACATCTCTCGTCACATCAGGGAGCCTTAATGAACTCTGTGTTGACTGTTCTGTTGCTGTTCCAAGCCTATTTGCTGGTTGGGAAAACTTGGAGCCTAACTGTTAGAGGTTGTTGCTTATGTAGGCCCTACTCTTAATATTATAACTGTTCAGTGCTCGAGCCACGGCGAATTTATGAAAGGCTGGTCAGATTTGTACTCCCAAGTTCACGGTCATCACAAAACTCCCACAAACAGCTAGGACTAATCTAAACACGATCTAAACATGCTATGAAATTGTGAACTTGGAATATAAATCTGACGGCACGCACTTCGCTTTAGCCTGTTGGATTGACTTTGTTTAGCTACTTCTGTTGTAAAGACGATCAAAACAGACTAGACGACCACTTGTGACGTGAACGTGACATGACGTTTCACGGCCAAATCAAATAACCAATCGGGCGAGAGCCCTTCTAGCCAATCAGAGACAAAAAAGGGGTTGTGGCTAGATGGGATACAGCTAAGAACGGAAGTTACGTAACAGACAGTGAAATATCGCAAAATCTCGACGATACCAGAGCCCATTTACGGACGATATTGTTACTTGTTACTACTATTGTTACTACATAACAATGGCAGCTTTCTTCTCGTCGTACAGGAGTTTTGAGAAGTACTTCAGTGATTACGAGGAAGAAACCATGACTAAGTTTACAGTCTTAACTAAAGACCGCAGTTTTGGTCAGGACGGTGAGTTCAGCTAAAAAAAATGTCCATTTTTAAATCGATAGTCTAGCTGTTAGCTTAGCATTGTATGCGCGAGTTTGTGTGTGTGTGTGTGTGTGTGCGCCTCCCTCTCCCTCCTGTGTCATATAATGTGTCATATAAAGGCCAATGTTATTATGTAAGCAACTTAACAACTCAAAATTCAGATTGACAGAATCTCCTGTTTTCCCGGGGAGTGCACGAGTGTGTTTGTGTTTTTTTAGAAGTGGGGTTTGTTGGTTTGTAGTGGACACCTTCTGCTAACCAGTGTCTAAGGCTGCAGATTAACTGTAACTCTTTTCTGTGAGGATGGACACTGGTTTTCAGTGGCCTTCCCAACCCCACACCACCACCCCACCCCTTCCTGTGAGGATGGACACTGGCTTTCAGCGGCCCTCACAACTCCCCCACACCACCACCCCACCCCTTTCAAGTGTGCATATTGTATATAGTTCTCTGCAAACCTACTGTATGGTGGCATCATGCCTTCAGTGTGCATACTGTATATAGTTCTCTGCAAACCTATGGTGGCATCATGCCTTCAGTGTGTCTTAACCAACCCCACACAAAATGTATTATATTGATATTTTATTGTATTTCTCTAATTGCATACTTGACTGTAGATAGATTTATGAGTAAAGTTACCAACACAGGAAATATTCTATTTTGTCTTTATTATTTGTTTGTATGTGAAAATCACAAACCCCACCCCCCTAAAATTAAATGAAATCATATTGGACATATTGTGACTCTCTAACTCTTATCTTATGTAGCTGTAGAAGCAAGTCTCTCTGATGTTTATGTTTCTGCACTACAATGGTACTGTTACCACACTGCACATAACTGTACTGTACATATCGGTCCATATGGTTCATACCATATTTATTCAGTTTTTATTATAATATATTATGTTCACTGCATATATCTATATGATTAATAATGGTACTGCCAATACATTGCACATATATGTAAGCCTACATGTTGTGTTCTCTACAGATGGAGTCGAGTCTCCGTGCAGAAGTATATATTGCATGCCAGGTTTCAAAAGTTACGATCTCAGTCCAATCGTTAGCAGCTTCATCACAGCAAGTTATGGTCCATCCCCAAAGGGAAAGGACAGTGTTCGTTGTGCAATTGAAGCAACTCTTTCACAACTCTTTTCCGTAAAAATAGTTTTCATTTATGACACGGATATCCATGGCTGAGACGTCTTTAGATCGTCTTTAATTATAAGTTCTCGTAACGCAGGGTAAAGTTAAAGTTACGTGTCCATATATATTATACCTCTTTGGGACACCCGTGATCATAACTAAACTATATATTTTGTAATAGTATTTCTAACATGAATTTATAACATAAAAGTGATGTTAATGTTCGCAAAATAGCTATTTTTCTTGTTTCCTTTGGAATATCCACGATCGCTTCCTACTTCCTGTCCTGAGCGGCGAGATTTCACTTACTTAGCTGTATCCCATCTAGCCACAACCCGAAAAAGGCGGTACCAGAGCCCATCTACGGAGAGCCTCCCCACTCTCTATTAATCCCATACAAACCGAATTTGGCTGCAGTTCACCAGAGTTCACCTAGATGGCGATGTGGTGAGGAGTCCAAAAAAATACATGGGGTCCTATGGAGCTACATGGCTACATTTATTGTTTTCACCTATTTAACAACTGAAACCCTCAGATTTTATTTTATTTTTCGCAAAATGGATATGGATTATCAATCAAAAGTGAAATAATCCGGGAGTCATGTCCTTTCGTTTTCTTACAGGTTGGGTCGTTGTTGCCCATAACACGCTAGCATTGATGCTATGCTATGCTATGATCAAGCTAATGAATGACATCACTGACATGTTTGAAAGGCTTTTTAGAACAATTAAGTGACTTTAAAAAATATAATACTCAACCAAGTGTATTGTCTTTGTCTCCCCTTTCGAATACAATATTCAAATTATTTGAAAAAAATGATATCCCGAGAAAAGTGGATTTTGAGGGGTACAGCTCCATAGACCTCCATTCATTCTGGACTCGCCCGTGAGCGCCCCTAGATGCAGTACCACACCGGAAGAGTTCCGAGAGTGAAGGTTCTCCCCTTATTAGACAATAGGCGTGTTCGACTTGGACTGAGTCTGACTTGGTCTGGCTTTCTACGTAAACGTGATCTTTAGAGGCTAGCCAGGAGGAGCTACAACAGAAGGCAGCTCATCCCAGACAGACAGGCTACAGTCTGCCTGACGTGACTCGCGGGAGATATCGCGGAATTTTGTTTGCAATAAATACAGCAGAACTTTCATTCTTACTCATTAAAATGAGCATGATGACTGACGAAATAAATTCTTATGATGTAGTTTAAATACACCACTGTTGTCATACAGTTAACAGGCCTGCTTTGTAGCACATAAATTCAATATCTATCTATTGAACCAACAGCAGAAAATAACAGAATATCCAAACATTTTCAGTAGGCTAGCCTACCATTGTTGCAGAAATCACGTATAAGAAGGTATCCCTTCGATTTCTGTTTATTTTCGCATATTCCAACATAAGGAAGCAGCATGAGACTCCCGTCATAGGGAGGGAAAGTGAAAACCAGCGCCCCAAGTGGTTGCGTTCCTATCGAAGAGCAGCTCCAATGTTAAGTCCCATAGACCTAGTTTAAAAAAAATACTGTGAAGCCAAATCAGCGATCTTATCCACCAAAAATATTTGTCAGTGTCTATACAGTAATAATATTCTAACTGTGAAAATGTCAGACCCTATTTTGCCTTATTTAAAAAAATCGAAATTGCTCCTTTTGTTTCATAAACAAACTACAAAAAAGCCACGTGACTTTACCCTTCGACGTTACTCGGTAGCATGGTTTGTTTATTAGCCTGGTTAGCATTGCCACTAAACACTTACTGCCAGCTCTTCATGTGAGTGGAAGCACAACACCAGTTATCCAGACATAAAGGTTATCACCACGCGGTTACATCACCTTCCGTTATTACAAAAATATGTAAGCCAGTTAAGCAAATTGCTTATTGATCAGTTAGAGATTAAGCGCCCAAACATGTGACGTCACATGCAGCTGTAGTTCCTTATCACCGTGTTACGACAAAAACTCAAAACAATTCAACTGATCCTAAAAATAAGGTATGACCACTTGAAGCAATAGAGGTGACCCCAGTGCCTAACATATGGAAGGCATTAAATTAAGATCCCACTGTGCACCGAGATATATTTTTTCTAAAAAAAAAATCCCATCCACTCCGCTAAACTCTAGGAACGCAACCACTAGATGGCGATGAGATTACTTTCCCTCCCTATAATCATCATGAGGACATTCCTCCCAAATGGCCCTATCACGTCTTTGAACTGACGTCATGAGGGAGTGTTTTAGCTCTTGCAGCTCGTGGAAGGCAACTGCAAGATCTGTCTGCAGGCTAAGACTCCCGCGATATTTTAAGGTCATGTGACATGGTGTCACGGTGGTAAGTCCCTCCCCGGCTGACAGAAGTCGGACAGAATTTCTAATCAGCAAGCATTGCGTCCATCCCAGTATGCATTGTGTTCAACCCAGCATGCATCACATCAAGTCAGATCTGCACAGATCTGCCTCAAGTCGAACACGCCTATTCTCTGGCGGTACCTTTCCCCAAAGATTGTTAAGGCGGAGCAAGATGTTTCATCAGGAGCCACTTCCGGGAACCCGGATCGCACGAGGGGGGGTCAAAATCCCCCTTTATGCAGAGCAGAGGCAGCGACTGCTCCATTGAAGTCTATGGGCATAGCTCAGAATTTCACCACATATGCTAAGGTCTTGGTTCTATAGAGTTAGGAATGTGAATTTCGGGCACGTTTTCATGATCCTCAAACCCTTCTGAACATTTCAGGTACATTTTTAGCATTTTTGAGCATTCCAGTCTGGAGAAAATCAACCTTATATCAGGTGTGCGCCGGTTATTTATGCAGCTGCTGTTGGCCGGTTGCAACGTACGCTCGTCAATACGTCATCGACACGCCTCTTTATGCAGACAGGATTCGATCCCCATTTCGCGCCCATAGACATGAACTACGACGAAGTATCTTGCTCCGCCTTAACAATCTTTGCTTTCCCTACCATCCAAGGGAAAAAATATCGCATCCGGGTCAAAGGACAAATAAGATGGCGGGGTATTTACTTCATTTCCAACAATAAATGCAGAGAAGTTTTAATAGACCACGGGTTCTGGTACTGCAGTAACGCTCAGATAGATTCGTGTGCCAGGTGTTAAATGGAAAACGGTGTAATCACAGTCAAATGTAATAAAATCGTGCACAGTTACGGTCAGTGTAGCGCTACAGCTGCGCAGGAAAATGACCATTCGAGTAATGTTAACTGTTACGGCAATAATTAACATTAATTAGGCTACGTCCTCTTAGTTAATGCATCTAATGGCACATATTGACGTTAGTCAAACGTACGACTAAACCGACCACGGTCAGACTTAATGTCGATATTAACGTTACCTGCTCCTCCAGACGCTGAATTTCAGCTTCAATCTCTCCCTCATCATCAGATGTGTCATCTGATTTGTCGAGTATCATGCCCTCTTCGTCAGACAGCAAATCCCGTTCCTTTCCCCCACCTTCCTCCTCAATTCCAAGTTGTATCAATTTAGTTTCTTCTTCACCTGTGGTTTCCATTGCAGGGGTATTGCAAACCTGGTTTTGCGTGCTGATAATAAAACGACGAAGCTGCATTAGCCGAACTTCTTCTTTCCTTTTTCATGGCGGTTGTCAAACAACTTTTGGAAGCATTACCGCCACCTACCGAAATGGAGTGTGAGTCTGGATATTTAAATCCTAATAATAGCTAATATAAGTATAAGTATATACTCTTTTGAGGGAAATTTGGTGTCTGCATTTATCCCAATCCCTGAATTAGTGAAACACACTCAGCACACACTAATCCCAGCGCAGTGAGCTGCCTGCAACAACAGCGACGCTCGGGGAGCAGTGCAGGGTTAGGTGCCTTGCTCAAGGGCACTTCAGCAACTAACACCCCATTCCTAGGTCTATTACTCTCAACCCAGGACAGAGCAATAAATATAGCTACTAGCTCAGCTGTGTAAACTGCAAGATCATTACTCAGTCTTTCTTTTTTTACAGATATTGAGACTAGGAATTACAAATGCAATACCAACTTTACCCTCTGTTGACTTTGATCATTCTAACATTATCAATAGAAGTTCAAATAACACTCGTATTCTATTTTCAACTGTTGATAAATTAACAAATCCCCCCTCACAATTAGCACCTGAACTTCTCTCAACTAATAAATGCAATGAGTTTTCATCTTTTTTTAAAGGTAAAATTGACAAAATCAGACTCAACATATCTGCTCAATTACAAATTCAACAACCTGAACTTCCAGCAACAAAAGGGAAACTAAACTTAATGTCAGAGTTCAGCTTGATAGACTCTGAAACACTTAAAAAGCGGTACAGAATCTCAGCTCTTCCACATGTGTCTTAGACACTCTGCCTACCAATTTCTTCAAAACTGTTTTTCATCTCATAGCGGCGGATGTCCTTCAAATTGTAAATGTATCACTGCTGTCTGGCACTTTTCCTAAGTCACTGAAAACAGCTGTTGTAAAGCCACTTCTCAAGAAGAATAACCTGGATGCCTCCATGCTAAACAATTACAGGCCCATATCCAATCTACCTTTTATTGGCAAAATTATTGAAAAAGTAGTCTTTAATCAATTAACCACCTTCCTAACATCAAATGGGTATTTTGATTACTTTCAGTCTGGTTTTCGGGCAAATCACAGCACTGAAACAGCTCTCATTAAAGAGACACAGATTCAGGTAAAACATCAGTCCTAGTGCTACTGGACCTTAGTGCAGCATTTGACACTGTTGATCACAATATTTTACTACACAGACTAGAACACTGGGTTGGATTTACAGGCATAGTTATCAGCTGGCTAAAATCATATCTACAAGAAAGGAGCTTCTTTGTTGCCATTGGAAACTGTACCTCAACACCAACGTCCTTGACCTGTGGTGTTCCCCAGGGGTCGATCTTAGGGCCACTATTATTCAACCTCTATATGCTCCCACTTGGACAAATCACCCAAAATAACTTGATTTCATATCATAGCTATGCAGATGACACACAAATTTACTTAGCTCTGTCACCAAACGACTATGGTCCTCTTGAATCTATGTGTCAGTGTATAGAACAAATCAACACCTGGATGTCTCAAAATTTTCTTCAACTGAACAAAGAAAAAACTGAAGTAATTATATTTGGTAAAAAGGAGGAAAGACTTAGGGTTGCCAGTCTCCTTGACACAAAAGGGTTGAAGGCAAAGGATACAGTTAAAAATCTTGGTGTATTAATTGACAGTGATCTACATTTCAACAGCCACATGAAAGCGACAACTAAATCAGCTTTTTACCACCTCAAAAATATTGCCAGACTCAGAGGGCTGATGTCAAAATATGACTCATTCATGCATTTATCTCCAGCAGGGTTGATTACTGCAATGGACTGTTCACAGGCCTTCCTAAAAAGACTATTAAACAGCTTCAGATGATACAAAATGCAGCAGCTATGGATTCTAACAAAAACTAAAAGAACTGACCACATAACTCCAATTCTTAAGTCCTTGCACTGGCTTCCAGTAAATCACAGAATTGACTTTAAAGCTCTATTGCTTGTTTATAAATCAGTAAATGGAGCAGGACCTAAATACCTGTCAGACATGCTTCAGCAGTACACACCTTCGCGTCCTCTCAGGTCCCAGGTGAAAAACCTGCTAGTAAAACCTACTGTTAGAACTAAACATGGTGAAGCAGCTTTTAGCTGCAATGCGGCTCAGCTGTGGAATCAACTTTCGGATGACATCAAAAAGGCCCCAACTGTAGCCAGTTTTAAATCTAGACTTAAGACCAAACTGTTCTCAGATGCTTTCTGCTAACTGTGCCGCGTTACAAATTCTGAATCTGCCTTGATAATTATTCTACTTTATCTTTTATTACTTCTTTTTACTACTTTTGCCTTTGTTTTTTTTTTTTTTGCTTACTAATTATCCTTTATTTTTTTAAATTATTTTACCTTGTGTTTTATGTTTTCTTTTTATTATGATCTTTACCTTTTAACTATTCTTTGACTATATTGCCTTTCTATGCTTTTTATTTGTTATTATTGTTTGGTTTTGTTTATGTAAAGCACATTGAATGGCCTCTGTGTATGAAATGCGCTATATAAATAAACTTGACTTGACTTGACTTGACTTTGATGCATCTGTAAATACCACTACTTTATCTCTTTAAGAACAAAATTATTCATACCCCTGGCAAATATTGATGTAATGTTGATGTTCTCTTGACCAATATGTTTGTTTTGACTGAAATTGACACTGCCACATGCCAAAAGGTTGTAAGACAATGTGGTAGAAACATGGAATCAAAAAATAATCGTTTTTATCTTTTTTAACATTTTTATGAAAAATGGCAAGTTCAAAATTAGTCATACCCTTTTTAAATAGTCAATGGAAACATCTTTATTTGCATTAACAACTCTCAAAATGGTTCTTATAATATCTACCAAGCCTCTCCATGTCTCCACAATGATTTTAGACCACACCTTTTTAACAACAATCTGGGTTTTTAGTCAGGAACGATTATTTGCCATCACTCTGGCCTTGTGCTTACTTTTTTGATGGATTGAGGTCTGGACTCTGGCTCTGCCACTCTAAAATGTTGATATTGTTCTCAGTTAACCATTTCTTGCCTTGTTTGGCTGTATGTTTTGGATCATTGTGTGGTTTAATGGTCCAATGATGCCCATTGGGGCAGGTCTCTCAGCAGACTGCCTGATCTTTTCCACCAAAAATGTCAATGTAGCCCCTTGTTTTGTATTTTTCTGTATTCTTTTTATCGTCATATCTCTTCCTTTTTTCTCCTCATGGGTAAGGTTCTCTGAGCTATGCACCTTTGCAATGCCTTCGATAGGGCCTCTGCTTTATCTTTACTATTTGTGATAACTCTTTGATCATTAATCATTACTGGATACTCAAATCCCCTCCAGTTCCTTCTCATCTTCTTGATCATGTCCCATACACTTTGAATTGGAGTTGTTCTTTCAATTGAATCACAAAACTTTTTCCAATCCCTTTTTGCACTTTTGACTGTGCGGCTCACTACAGCTTGACAGTGTTTATATTTAATAAAATGTCCAAAATTTAGAGTTTGCTTTAAAGTTCTAAAAGCTTTATTACGGTCCCTGACAGCCTTACTACATTCCTCAGACCACCAGGGTACAATCCTTCCTTTACTACCTGACTTTGACTTGGGAATGGATAGCTCAGCAACCCTAATTATGCTGTTTGTAACTGAGTAACACATACAATGGGCATTGCTTCGATTTGGCCAGCTTCCCTCGCAGTCCGCGTGTGGGTGGGATCACGCGACTTTAATTTGTATTTTTCCAGTGACGCTGCAACGACGCTGCAACAACCCAAACAACCGGCAGATGTCTCTTCTGAGCAGGGTGTCTCGTAAAAAGAAATGGAGCCTGGAAAACCCTTCACAGACTTCACTACAGACTTTAGGAGACTGGTTTAGAAATAATTTAAGTATTTGCACCCCTGGTACAATTAGCAGTGTATGCTATTCGTACCCTGCTGCAATAAGAAGTGAATTCTATTCGTACCCCGGTGCACACAGCAATGTGTCCTATTAGTACCCCGCCTGGTACAAATATCAATGTATGCTATTCAGACCTCGTGCACACAGCAATGTGTTCTATTAGTACCTCGCCTGGTACAAATATCAATGTATGCTATTCAGACCCGGTGCACACAGCAATGTGTTCTATCAGTACCTCGTCTGGTACAAATATCAGTGTATGCTATTTGCACCCCTGTGCATTTAATCTGGCATATTGATCACACAATGTAATAATATTTTTTTTTTTTTTTTAAAACAAGCAACATGTTTTTTTTTGTTGTTACATAACAGAGTGTGAATAGCTCAGCTGTGTAATAGACACTCTGAATAAGGAATGCTGTTTGCATCAATGTACAGTTAGAAGTGGATGCTATTCGTACCCAGGTGTTTATAGTACTGCATGCTATTTACACCCTGGTGCATGAACTAACTAATTGTTGCAATCAAAACTTCTGTTTGAGAACCGATTTCTTGTTCAAATTGCGCGCCTTCTCTCCAGAGACGTTGGTACACATGCACACTCACTCCGCCAAAATGAGGCCTTTGCCTGTGACCACTGCATCTGCTTCGACAAAAAGTCAAGGTTTGCAGGTAAACTTATAGTTTATAGGCCTGAACGTCATATTCACGAAATTTCTGTTAGCTAACAAACTGACGGTTGTATGTGTTCACTGAACAAAGATTATGAAAATAAAACACAACTTTTCCATCTCAATTTTAATTTGAACAGATATTAGTGCTGAAACCGTTCAGAATTCTTCACTTTCTGCTGACGAAAAAACGAATGTCGGCCATGTTTTTGTTGTTATGTAACAGGGTGTGAATAGCCCTGAGGGGTATTCCAGAAAGCAGGTTTACTGGCTTAACTGGGTATGTTAACCCAGAGTTAGCGGTAAACCTGGGATTTCAGTTCCAGAAAGCTCAAAAATTATCAGGCTATGTAAGTAACTATGGTAACACAGGCTCTGAACTGAACTGGGTATGTAAACCCAGAGTAAACGGTAAACCTGGGATTTCAGTTCCAGAAAGCTCAAAAATGATCAGGCTATGTAAGTAACTATGGTAACATAGGCTCTGAACTTAACCTGGTAGGGGGTAGGTTTTGTTCAGGTTATGTTCAATTATGTTCGGTTATTTTATTGCATGTTCAATCAGGCCGCTATTTTTACACTTGTCACACAATGGCGTTTCATTTTGACGAAGGTCCGATTGACAAAGAAGCACAAAATCATGGACCGTTCGTTATTTATAAACGGGGTCACCGGAGGAAAATAGGGGAGGGTCATGTCTTTTTATTCTTTGCTGAGGGGAGGGTCACCTAACTTTTTTTTGTCTAGGAGGGGGTCACCCATCTTTTGTATTAACGAAAACAGCAAAAAATCAAAGTGGCTTGTTTGATTGTTGATTTCTGTCGCCATAACGATCTCTTTCGTTCCATAGCTCTGTCAACATTGAACAATGAAAATAAGGGAGATTTCCCGGGTTTCTCACGCAAAATACGGAAAATGTCAACATCCGTCCCCATTAACGTTGGAAGGGTTGGAGCAACAAAGTAGCCTACTTTATTCACGCCTAACAGCCTATATCCATTTGGTCAACTTTATCCAGCCCTAAAAAAGCTAAATTTAACTTTGGTTTACTTGTAGTTTACCGTGTAGCCTAACTTTAAACAGTGTGCATGCTTATAAAACATATTTGTGCTTCATTCATCCACACATCCAGCTCCTAACGTTTTGCTGTCTCCATCCTTTCTGTTTTTGTTGTTTGCAAAAAAATATATAGTAGGCCCTATTTATTGGTAACCATCAACAAGTGCAATTTGTTAATCACTGTCATTCTCTCCTGCCAACAAAAATGTGTTACGTTCCAAGTAGCAGTGCGTAATTCTGCTTCATAAAGTTGAACAAATACATTGGTCATATAAATAGCCAGTTTATGGTCTACAGTGTAGAGTTGGTAAGTTATGGTAGGCCAACTTGGAGTGAATATACAGGGGGATTTCTTTGGCTCTCAGGTGCGCACGTAGACATAGCCTACGGCCGAACACTGCACACTGTAAAAAATACAACTTGCCTTTAGTACTGGCAAATAACTTTTCTGACTAAACAGAACTCAAATAATCAAATAGTGTAGTAAAACTCATTATAACAAGTTTTTACAACTAATTTGGGAAATTCACCTAACAAACTTAAGAAACTGAGTTGACTCAACTTGCATAATTAAGTATCTATAAGAGAGAAGTTTCCCAAAGTTCACTGAACTTCTTAGTCAAGTTGGCGCAAGCGCATTGTTTCCTAACGTATCAAGGCGAACTGTGGGCTGCAGATTGAATTTGTCAGGAGGACAGAAGCCAGTCACCTTCCCTACCTGTATGCAGCGTGGAGCAAATGACAACAGCATTGTCAAAGGTAAGTAAGGCATTTAGTTTTATCCAATATCCAATTGTTATGATAGTCAGTCTTTCTCGGTGTCGTGTTGCTAAGCTAAGCTGATCTGACTGCCCACATTCCGTTAGCAGCTATCACTAGCTAACGTTAGTGATGTCTAGTTATGACTGTGAATGGTAAAAGCTTGCAATGTTCTGGGAAGACATAACCGGTAATGCTGAACAAGGATGTTCCTAAAACATTCACTTTCAGTAACAATTTGGTGTAAAATGGATATCAGCAAGGAACGTTCTTGGAAATAGTGTGGTGTTGTTGAAATAGTGGCTATTAGGCTAAGCTAGCCTGCTAGCTAATCTTAGTAGCTTAATTCCACAACTAGTGATAGCCGTAGCTGCTACAGCTCAATTATCAGTATAATTGTCTGGTTAGCTATTTCCCTGTTTTGCTGAAAACATGTATGTTCCTAAAATATTCACCTTTATAGAAAGACCTTTGTATTGGATGCCAGCGAGGATAGCTAGCTCACTGTGGAGTAAGCTAAACCCCTGATTAAACCTTACTCCCGCCCAAAGTTTTTAGCAATGTCTTGCAACTGCTGCTACTCGATCTGCAGAGGCGCTGCATATAGGTTGAAAAAAATTAAATGGAAATGTAATTTTTAATGCAACATATGTCAATAGAATGCAGGCACATAAAACAATGGCAACCCCACATTAGCCCGATCAAGGCTCCCTTAAAAATGCTTGATCAGAGCCAACAAATGGACAAGTTATAGCTTCATCACTACGTAAATGTCCTCCAAGATGTTTAAAAAGTCCACTGCACTACAAACCTATATAAAAATAATAATTTTCTACTCTTGTTTGTTGTTGCAGGAGTGTCCATTTTCTCACCGGATGTAGAGACCCTCCTGACCCATTACAGGCTTCATAACGGTCACCAGGGGGAAAAGCTGGCTCTGCCTCCACCCCAAGTGCATGTGCATCTTTAAGACTTCAGGTAAGCTTACATTAAAATTTAATTTGGCACGGTACCATGCAAAAGACAAATCACCTCAGGTCGAAACTACATTCAGTTGTCAATCGTGTACATTCCAATGTGATTGTAGTGCAGTGGACTTTTTTAAACATCTTGGAGGACATTTACGTCGTGGTGAAGCTATAACTTGTCCATTTGTAGGCTGCGACCATAGCATTGGCAATGTACAAAACTTTGCGACACACAAAAGTAGGAAGCACAAACACTTCACATTTAGGGAACTCGAAAATGCAGTAGGTGCACCAGTTAATGATGAACTCAACGTGTTTTAAAATGTATGCAAATTATGATATTTTATTAGATACTGCCTAATTTGCATATGTAAAGACTAAATTACAGAAAACTTGTAATACATTATTTTCTCATATTAATGTAAGTAATCTACTGGGAAAGTTTCATAGTGATATCTGCTAGTTAAAAATGTTACCCTATTCACTAGTGTCTCGCCTTAAGTAAAAAAAGAATTAAGAAGACATCTGAGCTGCACCATTGCGGAGAACCATTGTGTTTTAATTTATTTTTTTGCAAATTTAGTGATGTAGTTCTGTGCTTTTCCACCAAGGATGCAGATGCTGAGGAGGACTAGAGGCATGAAAATTGGAATCTTGACCGTCATTGAAGACGACCTCGCCATGAAAGCACCAGACACTGTTACCAATATCGCCATCGTCCTGGAAGAGACTGTTGTTCTACAGGACATCAAGGATCTTCCATCTGCACTGGCCTACCTATGCGGACTCCTGCACGACATGGGGTGCCAATACTTATGACCCCTGTATTTTAAGGAAGAACTTTTATTTATTTATGATACATTATTCATTCACAAAGAAAATTGGTGTCCTTAAATGTTGGATTTTCCCTCATTTTTTAACTTAAGGCATTAAGATCAATTTCTAAAAGATGATTTAATATTCCTCTTTTTAGTCAGCGTTAGCAGAGGTGCCAGTAATTCTGGAGGGTACTGTAGGTCAGGGTGTTCAAACTGGCTAAAAAAATAAAAACATTGTTAGATCTATTTGGATTTTTGAGTTGTTATTTAGACTTGTTTTTTCTTGTTAGAGTCAATGTATTAGTTGGAATTGATATATATTTTCAAGTTGGGAGCATTTGTTGATTCAACTTGATTATCTAAGTTATTTACTGTCAAGTAAAACTTACTCAAAAAAGCTAGTGAAATGTGTTGACTTGTTTTTTTAAGTTGGAAGAACTTTTGATTCAACTTGAATTTTTGAGTTGCCAACCTATTGTAAGTCCACCTTACTTACAATACTAAATTGGCATTACTAGATATTTCAAGTTAAAAGCACTTGATTCAACTTGACTTTTTGAGTTGCTAACCTACTGTAAGTCCACCTTACTCACAATACTAAGTTTGCATTACTAGATATTTCAAGTTGGGAGCATTTGTTGATTTAACTTGATTATTTGAGTTCTTCACTGTCAAGTTGAAATTACTCAAAAAAGCTAGTGAAATGTGTTGACTTGTTTTTTAAGTAAATGTGTTGACTTGTTTTTTAAGTTGGAAGAACTTTTGATTCAACTTGAATTTTTGAGTTGCCAACCTATTGTAAGTCCACCTTACTCACAATACTAAGTTTGCATTACTAGATATTTCAAGTTAAAAGCACTTGATTCAACTTGACTTTTGAGTTGCTAACCTACTGTAAGTCCACCTTACTCACAATACTAAGTTTGCATTACTAGATATTTCAAGTTGGGAGCATTTGTTGATTTAACTTGATTATTTGAGTTCTTCACTGTCAAGTTGAAATTACTCAAAAAGCTAGTGAAATGTGTTGACTTGTTTTTTAAGTTGGAAGAACTTTTGATTCAACTTGAATTTTTGAGTTGCCAACCTATTGTAAGTCCACCTTACTTACAATACTAAATTGGCATTACTAGATATTTCAAGTTAAAAGCACTTGATTCAACTTGACTTTTGAGTTGCTAACCTACTGTAAGTCCACCTTACTTACAATACTAAATTGGCATTACTAGATATTTCAAGTTGGGAGCATTTGTTGATTTAACTTGATTATTTGAGTTCTTCACTGTCAAGTTGAAATTACTCAAAAAGCTAGTGAAATGTGTTGACTTGTTTTTTAAGTTGGAAGAACTTTTGATTCAACTTGAATTTTTGAGTTGCCAACCTATTGTAAGTCCACCTTACTCACAATACTAAGTTTGCATTACTAGATATTTCAAGTTGGGAGCATTTGTTGATTTAACTTGATTATTTGAGTTCTTCACTGTCAAGTTGAAATTACTCAAAAAGCTAGTGAAATGTGTTGACTTGTTTTTTAAGTTGGAAGAACTTTTGATTCAACTTGAATTTTTGAGTTGCCAACCTATTGTAAGTCCACCTTACTCACAATACTAAGTTTGCATTACTAGATATTTCAAGTTAAAAGCACTTGATTCAACTTGACTTTTGAGTTGCTAACCTACTGTAAGTCCACCTTACTCACAATACTAAGTTTGCATTACTAGATATTTCAAGTTGGGAGCATTTGTTGATTTAACTTGATTATTTGAGTTCTTCACTGTCAAGTTGAAATTACTCAAAAAGCTAGTGAAATGTGTTGACTTGTTTTTTAAGTTGGAAGAACTTTTGATTCAACTTGAATTTTTGAGTTGCCAACCTATTGTAAGTCCACCTTACTTACAATACTAAATTGGCATTACTAGATATTTCAAGTTGGGAGCATTTGTTGATTTAACTTGATTATTTGAGTTCTTCACTGTCAAGTTGAAATTACTCAAAAAGCTAGTGAAATGTGTTGACTTGTTTTTTAAGTTGGAAGAACTTTTGATTCAACTTGAATTTTTGAGTTGCCAACCTATTGTAAGTCCACCTTACTTACAATACTAAATTGGCATTACTAGATATTTCAAGTTGGGAGCATTTGTTGATTTAACTTGATTATTTGAGTTCTTCACTGTCAAGTTGAAATTACTCAAAAAGCTAGTGAAATGTGTTGACTTGTTTTTTAAGTATTTCAGTTCCAGAACGCTCAAATATGATCAGGCTATGTAAGTAACTATGGTAACATAGGCTCTGAACTGAACTGGGTATGTAAACCCAGAGTAAACGGTAAACCTGGGATTTCAGTTCCAGAAAGCTCAAAAATGATCAGGCTATGTAAGTAACTATGGTAACATAGGCTCTGTACTTAACCTGATAGGGGGTAGGTTTTGTTCAGGTTATGTTCAATTATGTTCGGTTATTTCAGTGCATGTTCAATCAGGCCGCTATTTTTACACTTGTCACACAATGGCGTTTCATTTTGACGAAGGTCCGATTGACAAAGAAGCACAAAATCGTGTAATATTCATCCGTGCAATTCACCGTGAGAGGGCGATAAGACCACGACATCACATGATAGCCTATCCATTATTTTCCAAACGAGTTTTTCAAGAGTGCTAGAGTTTTTCAGCTGAATACTAAATATAGGCTACTTGAAAAGCAGCATGGTGGATTAGAATAGAATAAAATAAATATTTAATGTAGGAGCCTACACCATAGTGGACATTTGTGTTTGGCTCACCAGACAGATGGACAAACAACATCTTAGACACATTGAAGATATAATTAAAACAAGTACAGTACAAAAAAGGGGAAACATAGCCTATAGAAAATTGATAAATAAGTTTAGATATAGCTGTATAGCTCAGCCGGGTATGTATATTGTCACTAAGTTTGGTTAAGAATGCTGATGGCATTTTGGGATAAAATATTTTTTTAATAGGCTACACACGCTCTCCGACTGGGAGTTTTTGTAGTGTTGGAGACGCAGAGCATATCGGCAAGCTGTCGGTCAGTGCGTAAAGTTTGCCTTGCACTAAAGCAGTCCCTGCGCAACTTCATTCGTTTTCCTGGACACAAACCCACGAGGATCATTAAAGTGTAGTTTCACCAACTGGCAGGTCAGCATCACTTATTACATTTTCCAAATGTGCACTGAAATGTGTCCAACAGGCTACCCATGCCTTCCGACATTAACCCTTCCCAAGATGGAGCACAAAAGTTTAACTTGGCCCACAGCTGCAGAACCAGTGTTAAAATAGGAAATTACATGTGGGATTCTCAAAGAATTCTATGGCCCACTCAATCTGTGACAAGGTAGGAAAGCATCATTCAAAGCAGTCAATAGGCTACGTGATGTTCAGTGAATTATTTAATTGTGCCTTTGACATTAAATAGGCCATCCTAAACGTACGCATTTATGTCGTGCCACTCTTAACAATGCAGATTCGAACCTCTCTGAGACACAACCACCACACTGAATAAATTTACAGTTATTTATTACAAGGGAGCAGCAGCAGCAAGCATACATGCAGAGCCGGCAGAAGATGTTAAGTGTACAGTGTTAGGCCCGAGCCCACCCTCTGTTAAAGCCCAGGATATCACCCACACAATGCCCGCAATACCAGTTAAGCCACTAGAAGCCTAACTCTGAGCAACAAGAAGAACATCACAGGACTCTTAAGATAAAATAGCCCACACACACACACTCAATCACAGCAAAGGGAATAGCATTACCAACACACAGGCTAGCACTAGTAGAAACACAATAGTATTCACAGCACTCCAGAATGTACCATTCAGAATTGCATAGCAATACGTTTAACACCAATAAAGCCACATAGGAATAAGCACACAATAAATCACTTCAGTCCAGTTTGTTCTTAATTGCCACACAGAAAGACAATTGTGCAATAGGCCCAAGCAGTTATAAGGAGGGAGGGCTCACCATGACACAGTCCACGCCCCCTCCGCTGTCGCGCATTGCTGGCCCCCAATCAGAGAAATAACATTGGTCGGCGGCACCCTCCTCGCCGACCAAGAAAACAACAAATCCCACAATGCACTGGGTGGTGTAGCAGCGCTGTCTCCGTGGAGTCCGCCTCCCTGCAGCCAGTGACGTTAGGGCACGCTCAGACTGCTGTCCAAAATGCGCAGAAGACTTCCTTGTCAGCAGGCGCGCTCTTCCACGCAGCAATCGCCCTCGGGGAGAGAACAATGTTTTAATACTTCGTAAACCATGAGCTGGCTCATCCACACTAAGACAGAATGATTGTTTTACTTTCCTTTAGCAGACGTACGATCGCGCATATCAGCTGTCTCCTCTCTTCAGTCAGGCTGCACAGCTCCAGGAAGTCGGCACCCCTCGGGAAAAGGACAGTTCTTAAAACTTAGACAGATGACCGATGGCCCACTCACACAGCAAGACAGCAGATAAGCAAAAGTTACTTTCCTTCATGGATCGCTAGTTTGCGTCCTTTTAATCAACCCGTCAGCGGTCAGTCATCCAGCAGTCCACCTCGCATCAGCTGTTGCTTCAGGGTCGCGTCATCAGGCCAGCCCTGGGTTCCCCCCGTCGTCACTACAACCTCCCCTTTCCCTATAAAAAGGATTTACCTCCCCATTCTCCCAATCGCAAACCCTCACACACCCCAGTCCAATTAGTCCATCCACCAATCACAGTGTTCCACATGAGAAAGCAGGAAAACGTCCATCACAGGGAATTGTTCATTGTGCACAAATAATCATTTTCCCCCAACATCAGACATTTATACATAATAATAATAATAATAATAATAATAATAATAATAATAAAACCCCTCCTGACTGTGACATTTACATGGTCAGTTAGGCTATTCTCTGCCAAGCAAGGTCTCGGACGCAGGCCCTTAAGTATTGATCTTTTTTTTTTTGTTATTACAGTTCTCTCCTCGTAAGCCTCGACTACTCCGCCTCTGAAAAATACGGTGCTCTTCGTTTCGCCGGTTTCACTCATTGTTTCGACTCTCAATAGATGATGCCTTTATAAGTTCGCCGTGAACGCGCACAACTTTAGGTTATCTAACACAGGGTTGATTGAACTAACTGGTAACCGGTGTTTTGGAACCGACAGCTCGGGTTTAGTCGCCACAGGTTCAGACAACCCAGAGGTTAAGTTTTATCTCAGTGTTTGTTAAACCTCCTTTCTGGAATACCCCTCTGAACGCTCAAATATGATCAGGCTATGTAAGTAACTATGGTAACATAGGCTCTGAACTGAACTGGGTATGTAAACCCAGAGTAAACGGTAAACCTGGGATTTCAGTTCCAGAAAGCTCAAAAATTATCAGGCTATGTAAGTAACTATGGTAACATAGGCTCTGTGGCCGGTTGCACAAATTGCACCTTAAAGGGAAACTTGGCAGGATTTCCCCCTCTGCTGGAGAAATTGCACATTATGCCATTTCAAACTGTGTGAAAAGGTAATGATAAAGCACATGGATTTGTTTACAAGCTAGCGAACTGTTAGCATAAGTTTGGCAGAACTATGTGGATGTTACAAGGTAAGAAACACGATTTAAAACTAGTTTCTTGTTTCTCACTTCTCTTTCCGGGACGGTAGTCTCAATGTTGCAAAGGTTGGTTTTCCGCCTGGGGGCTAGGAAGCAGCTGGGGAAAGTCACCATTTTCACCGGAACAGGTCATTTAACCATCCAAATGATTTCTAAACGGGTTTATTAAGTTGAAATAGTTGCCAATATCCCCTTTAAGTTAAGTTTTTCCCTTAAAATCTGATTTAAGAGTCCCTTAAAATAAAAACGGTTGCACAAACACCCTTAAGTTTTCTCCTTAAGGGTTCCTTAACATTTTCCCTTAGTATTTAAGGGTTTGTCCTTATCTTGTAAGAAATCCCTTAAACTGTTGCACAAAAGACCTTAGTAGTCTAACTAAGGGGAAAATCCTAAGGGACATCTGACTCTACCTTAACCATATTATTAACTGAATTGATGCTGATAAATGAAGTTTATTAACTACTTTTGACCATTCAAAACAATATAAAAAATATGCTTCCTCTGTCAAATAGATAGGCCTATCAGAAACATGCCGTATTGTTATTGTTTGGTTTACGTAGGCTAACGTTAACAATTCATGTGGATGTCTTGTTAGCCTATGAGCTTCGGTTCGGTTCGCTAGGCAAAACGTCGGTGCACTGATGACAGTCAGGATCATTTCTAACTTGCCAACTAGTATTGTTCAGTTCATGTATATAACATGTTTTACTTGCTACCTGGATAATTTCCGCTAAAATTATTAATGTAAAGATGAATGATAAGATATAAGCACTGTGTTCGGTGGGTTAACTAACGGCATCGCGGCAAAGGCAGTTAGCTAGGCTACAGCTGTTGAACAATCTCCGTGGAAACTATAGAATTTTCATGCAACACCCTTAAGTAAATCCCTTACCTGAGGAGAAATTAAGTGTTAAGGGTCATACTTAAGGGAAAAAACTTAAGGTGCTTTGTGCAACCGGCCACTGAACTTAACCTGGTAGGGGGTAGGTTTCGTTCAGGTTATGTTCAATTATGTTCGGTTATTTCAGTGCATTTTCAATCAGGCCGCTATTTTACAAGGATACAAGGATACAAGGAAGTTTATTGTCACATGCATATAGTTACTGGAAGTAAGAAATGCAGTGAAATTATGTCTGGTGTCAGCCTATTTGTGCATTAATGGGGGGGCTCACACACCGACGTCTTGTCCATTGTGCCTCTGCAGCGATGCTGAACGAAGTGCTCTGTGTTACATCCATTATTAGAGTCACCGTGGCGCTGGCTGTAGCGTGTGTGGGTCAAAGGCCCTCGTTTTCGTAAAAAAAGATTTTTTATTTCTCAGGCTGTTGCAGTTGATATCAGTGATTTAATATGAATGCCCTCAGTGAACAGCACATCAAACAGACAACAAACAGTTGCAAACAGTCAGGCACTTGGTTTCATGAGAGATCGCGAGTGCCCGCACGCACGCACGGACTAGTGATTGCAGTGACTACCGGACAGCGGTAAAATTAAAGGGAGATCGCCTGACCGCGGCGGGCACGTCATCAAGCAGGCTTCGAACCGGCGATGCTGGGACAATTCTTCATGTGCTCCGCACACCGACGTCTTGTCCATTGTGCTACTCCCGACGCGCAGCACCCGAGTAGTTTGTAGGCTAACTAGTAAACAGCATCAGTAACGTGCATCAATCAGGAATTCGCTAAATAAAGGAAGTGGGTGCTTTACTTATTGATCCGGATCAAAGAGACAATAGCTCACAAAGTGGTGTTTTTGTAACTTCAGTGTAGATTATTGTGATTCATTGCAACTTCAGCAATGTAAGGTAGGCTCTTCCTTACCTTCAAAAAAAATCTCCGTACAGCTGAAGTCCAGTCTACAGTCTGCCTCAGTGAGAAACTCTCTCTATGTTCAGTCTTCTATCCTGATTGGCTGCATTCGTGCTAACTAACAAATCAGACGGTATAGTGGGTGGGACAATGCTCTTGACCACAGAGTACAAGGAAGTTTATTGTCACATGCATGTAGTTACTGGAAGTAAGAAATGCAGTGAAATTATGTCTGGTGTCACCCTATTTGTGCATTAATGGGGGTAAAGAGTGCAGTAGAAGAGGGGTTTAGTAGATTAAGTGGCAAGGGCTGCATAAAAAGGTGGGGGAGGATTGGGATTGGGTGGGGGGCACCAACAAGGAGCACCCAAGAGCAACAGGGGCAAGGAAAAACTCCCTTACCAAGGAAGAAACCTTGGGCAGATCCACGGCTCAAGGGGCTAACTTAACTGCCAGGGGTCTTGGTGTGTGTGTTGGGGGATGACAGGGGAGATGGGATAGTGTGCTGTGTATGTGGGGAGAGGGCAGTGTGCAATATGTGTGTTGGAGAAGCTTCCTCATGAGACAATGTGCTGTGTATTGTGGGGGGTCAGTGTGCTGTAAGTATGTTGGGGATGTGTGTTGGAGAAGCTTCCTGATGAAATAATGTGCTGTGTATGTAGGGGGGCAGGGACTTACTATTGCAAGCAGAGTACTGTATGTAATGTATGTGAGTGATGACAGTGAAGATGTGTGTGTGGGCGGGAGGGGAGTGGAGCAGTGACTGTGTGTGTGTGTGTGTAGTGTGTGTGTGGGTAGGTGGGGGCAGTGTGCTGTAAGTATGTAGAGGATGTGTGTTGGAGAAGATCCTGAAGACAATGTGCTGTGTATGTGGGGGCAGTGTGGTGTATGTAGAGGAGGCTTACTGTAGCAAGCAGTGTGCTGTATGTATGTGAAGTGATGACAGTGATGATGTAAGTGTGTGTGTTGGGGATGGGGGTGGGGTGGGGGTGCAGAAAGGCTAGGCAATCAAGGACATGGGTAGATGGAGGAGAAATCAAAAATAATAAATAAAAAGTGTGCAAAAGTTGGAGAAAGTCAGATATGTGTGTGTGTGTGTGTTTTGACGTGTGATGAAATAAGAAAATAAATAAAAGGTCTGTAGCATAGGGAGAGGGATGTAAAAGTGCTAAAAGTCTTGTAGGTGTGTGTGGGTGTGTGTGTGTGTGTGGGGGTCATGAGGTGTGTGAATGAGCAAAGTCAGTATAGTGTGAGTTCAGAGTTGGGAAATGTTTGAGAGTGCTGAGGAGTGAATGTGTGCAAAGTCAGTATAGTGTGAGTTCAGAGTTCGGATGGCCTGGGGATTAAAAACTTCTCCTGAGTCTCTCAGTTCTGGCTTTGTGACTACATAGGCGTCTTCTTGATTTCAGCAGTAGGAATAATCCATTGTTAGGATGAGAAGAGTCCTTCAGAATCTTTTGGGCTCTTAGGAGTACTCTTCTGGAATAGATATCTTGTAGAGCAGGGAGTTGAGTTCTTATAGTACGTTCAGCTGAGCACTACTCTCTGCAGAGTACTACAATCTCTAACTGTGGAGTTCCCATACCAGGTGATGATGCTACCAGTTAGAACACTCTCAACCGCTGAAGTGTAGAAGGCCTTCATGATGGATGTAGAAACTTTGAATTTCCTTAGCTGACGAAGGAAGTAGAGTCGTTGTCTGGACTTCTTCAGAACATATTGAGTGTTAACAGTCCATGTTAAGTCTTCAGTAATGTGGACACCAAGGTATTTAAAACTTGTGACTCTCTCTACAGGTTGCCCGCTGATCATTAGTGGGGTGTAACTGTAGTTCTGCTGCTGCCTTCTGTAATCCACTACCATTTCCTTGGTTTTATTGATATTCAGTGTCAAGCTGTTAGATTGACACCACTGTGCCACCTCATCAACCTGATCCAAGTAGAGCTGTTCATTGTTGTTACTAATCAGGCCCAAGATCACGGTGTCATCTGCAAACTTGATGATGGAGGTATGACTACTGTTGGCTTTGCAGTCATGTGTGTAGATGTTGTACAGCAGTGGACTCAAAACACAGCCTTGGGGAGCACCAGTGCTGATGGTTAATGAGTCAGATGTCAGACCCCCACTCTAACCACTTGTGAACGGTTGGTGAGGAAGTCAAATATCCAGTGACACAGGGTGGTGTTCAGTCCTAAGGCCTTCATCTTTGTGACCAAGGTGAGAGGTACTATCGTGTTGAATGCTGAACTAAAGTCAATGAACAGCATCCTCACATAATTCCCATTCCCTCCTCCAGGTGAGTTAAGGTGGTGTGCATGAGGTTTGAGATGGCATCCTCTGTAGACCTGTTGGCTCTGTAAGCAAATTGGAGGGGGTCGAAAGGAGGCAGGGAGGGATGAGCAGATAATGTTTTTCACAAGCTTCTCAAAACACTTCATCACTGTAGACGCCAGGGCTACTGGGCGGTAGTCATTCAGACATGATGGACTTTTGTTTTTCGGTACTGGAACAATAACAGACTGCTTGAGGCAAGTAGGAACTGTCTCTTGAGCCAATGATGTGTTAAAGATATAAGTGAACACAGGAGCTAACTGAGCAGCTTGGGATTTCAAAACCCTGTTAGAAATTCCATCCGGTCCAGTAGCTTTTCTACAATTTACCCTCCTAAAGGCATTGCTCACATCGACCTCAGAGACACAGAAAGGTGCATCCTCATTTGCTTCACATGCTGCAGCTAGTCCAATATAGTCTGTGTTTTTCATGTCAAAGCGAGCATAAAAAGCATTAAGTTCATCAGGGAGGGCTTTACTCACATTCATCATAGGAGGGGACTTTCTTTCAAAGCCAGTGATGGTTCGGAGTCCTTTCCACACTCGTGCTGGATCACCCTCCAAGAAATCAGCTTCAACTCTGTCTCTATTAACGTTTTTCATGTGACGTATTCTAGGTTCTATAGCTTTGTTTACATCCAGCTGGTAGGCAAGGGACAAGTTGAACCCATTGAACATCGTTGTCTGCAGCTGCCTCTCAGTAGGCTACATCTCTGTATTTCAGCAATGTCAACATTTCAGGCATCAATAAAGGTGATGATGAAACGTTATCCCATTGTTCAATATTTGATAGCCTGTCACAGGAACGTTGTTTTAAGCTAAAATCGCCCTGATTTGGTGCATTGATCTGTATCGATAGCGTTATGGGAGAACCTGCATGTAGCCTAATGGTAACCTAACTTTTTTTCTCTGTTCAAAACTCGGTTTACACGAAGACAATAGCCTTTCTTAGAAGCTGTGAAATTTGACCAGAAAGGAACATGTCTTCCTTCTGAAAGCTGACACAAAATCAAACAATATTTGATCATTTAACTTCAACTGAACAGCGACAGGTCTTGGTAGGCAGTAGACTCAGCAGGCGTTAAAAGCGGTAACCTATGTTATAGCCAGAGTCAGTCAGCATCATGTAACATTAATGGCGTTAGTCATGAATCCTGTAACATATTATATCATATAACAGCGATGGCTTATTCGAAGACGATCTGCATGGATATATAACCACCCAGAAAAACTCAGAATGTGAGTGATAAAGTTCATTAATTGTATGAAACTTTTTTTTATTAGTTATCCATTGCAGCATCGCCTATATTAGGCCTTTAAATATGTTGTTATTTTGGTCATGTGGACTTGATTAAACGAATAAAGATAATTCATAAACTGCTTATTTCTTACATGACTGAAGCAGTAGCCTAGGTTCAACAGTGGTGTTTGAGGTTGCTGGGTTAAGTTGTTGTGTGTGATCGTTAAACAATTAGGATCAAATCAGTTTATTTTGACATCTGAGGAGTTAGCCTGACCTGTAACGTTAGCCTATAGCACATAAGCCTATTCTGTTTTCATTTATTAGCATTTGTTGTGATTATATAATCAAATGACACTCATGATAACTTGAAATAGAAGGACAGAAGATAGGTGATTGATGTCCACAAGCACAAATTTCACGAGACAAATTAGAACAAACTGTTCGGTAAAAATAATCTTGCCATGTTTAAAATGCTGCACTTTTTCCCTTCATAGCCTATCTCTGGCAATTCATTTTGGATGACTGTAGATAGTAGTATTTTTAGCCCACGTCTTCGTGAGACAGTAGGCTACACCATTAGGCTATCTTGAGAATTAAAGACTTCACAGCTGATAATGATCATCCTCCACAACCACGAGGGATAGGTAGGCTAAGCGGTCGTTCGTAAGCCTTTTGCTTCTTATTGTAAAACCAACTGTTAGGGCCTACACAAGTGGTCGGCATCCCGGTCAATATTTGATATTAAAATTTCAATTTTGAAGCTATTTGTAACTATGTGTAGCCTATGCAACCCGACTGTTGTAGGCTTGCCTACCACTCTCTGCAGTTCCTTGCCTACCATTCTTGCCTACCACTCTAGTTGTAAACAAACGGTCACATGACATTATGACGTAGGTGCAAAACCTTAATAGCGCCGCTTAGCATCTTTAATAGCACTACGTAAACTATAAGATGCTGCTTTGTAATCCGTCATATCCCCTGAAATAAGCCCAGCATTATAAGTCATGGTGCGTGTCTTTAATGCCGTTCTCACTTCTCTATCCACCCATGGCTTCTGGTTAGGGAAGCTTCGGATCTTTACAGATGGGATGATGGAATCAGTTAGCATATTGATGTAACTCAATGATACTTCCGTAAACTCATTGATGTCAGCAGAGTTCGTCTTGAACATCTCCCAGTCAACGTTGCTAAGGGCGTCCTGTAGCCTGGCTTCCGATTGGTCAGTCCAGCGCTTGACCTCCTTCGTCACTGGGGGGTCCGTTTTTACACTTGTCACACAATGGCGTTTCATTTTGACAAAGGTCCGATTGACAAAGAAGCACAAAATCATGTATTCATCTGTGCAATTCACCGTGAGAGGGCGATAAGACCACGACATCACATGATAGCCTATCCATTCTTTTCCAAAAGAGTTTTTCAAGAGCGCTAGAGTTTTTCGAGCTGAATCCTAGATATAGGCTACTTGAAAAGCAGCATGGTGGATTAGAATAGAATAAAATAAATATTCAGCTCAAAATAATATAGAGCTCAGCCGGGTATGCATGTTGTCACTAAGTTTGGTTAAGAATGCTGATGGCATTTGGGATAAAAACATTTTTTGCAGAGCATATCGGCAAGCTGTCGGTCGGTGCGTAAAGTTTGCCTTACGCTAAGCAGTCCCTGCGCAACTTCATTCGTTTTCCTGGACACAAACCCACGAGGATCATTAATGTGTAGTTTCACCAACTGGCAGGTCAGCATCACTTATTAAATTTTTCCAAATGTGCACTGAAATGTGTCCAATAGGCTACCCATGCCTTCCGACATTCACCCTTCCGATGATGGAGCGCAAAAGTTTAACTTGGCCCACAGCTGCAGAACCCGTGTTAAAATAGAAAATTACATTTGGGATTCTCAAAGAATTCTATGGCCCACTCAATCTGTGACAAGGTAGGCTAGTTTAAGAAAGCATCATTCAAAGTAGTTAATACAATACGTGATGTCCAGTGAATTATTTAATTTTGCTTTTGACATTAAATAGGCTATCCTAAACGTACGCATTTACACGGTCAGTTAGGCTATTCTCTGCCAAGCAAGGTCTCGGACGCAGGCGCGTCTTTTTTTTTGTTATTACAGTTCTCTCCTCGTAAGCCTCGACTACTCCGCCTCTGAAAAATACGGTGCTCTTCGTTTTGCCGGTTTCACTAATTGTTTCGACTCTCAATAGATGATGCCTTTATAAGTTCGCCGTGAACGCGCACAACTCTAGGTTATCACAGGGTTGATTGAACTAACTGGTAACCGGTGTTTTGGAACCGACAGCTCGGGTTTAGTCGCCACAGGTTTAGACAACCCAGAGGTTAAGTTTTATCTCAGTGTTTGTTAAAGCTCCTTTCTGGAATACCCCTCAGTTGTGTGGCCAAGGCTATTCGTTTCAGGGGTACGAATAGACACTCCGATAATCCGATAATTTAATAGAAAGAAATATGCCTGCCCTGCCCTAATAAAGAAATATTTGGTTAACTGCGAGTGAATCCCGTTTGCAGCCGTAGAAACGCAGGACAAATGAAACATTCCGGTTTTCTCCGAGTGCAACGATGATAGACAGACATCATTTGGACAAAATATAGAACATATTACCCTCCGTTGCTCAGCCAAATGACTTCCTGTTACGTCCTGTTATCACGGAGTTACAGGCGATAAACCATTTTTGATGGTCACAAGTTTACTTCATTAGCGGTTTATTTTTTTGATTATTAAAGAGTGTTTTTCATTTAAAGGTTTGACTTCGTGCTTATTCAGTAGAGCATTTAGTGCTCTCCCTAATCCCAGACGTTCACATTGCATGTTTGTTTGTAATGGATGCAAAACAGCCTATAATGCTGGATGTCTATGGCAGGACGATTGAAACACCTGTTTCATTTGTCCCGACCAGGCAGTAAACCCCATTTATTCTAAGTCAATGCACACATATCTGTGTTTATACTATATTTTATGCAGGTGAGACATGGAAAAGCAGTTTTAGAAAGATGCAAATATATTTGGGGCTATCAGGTAGGGGGTCGAGTTTTGCCATGTTAACGGAGACCGACGGCCTGTCGGTCATGAAGGGCACTTATTTGGATGTGTGGTGGCTTTAACCACGTAAAAACAGAGTGAAATAACATTTTGTACTATAGAAACATTATATAATTCGAAACATGCATTATTCTAGCTATATTAATGGCATAGTGCATGCTATTTCCATAACCGCGAGATCAGCGCTTTACCATGACGTCAATGAGTTGTTAACAGACATGAACCAAGACATATAGCCCAGCAGCAATCTATCTAAAATAACACATACTTGAAGTACTATTCATGATATGTTGTCAAATATTGAAATTGTGGGAAGTTTACATAATTTAAGCTGTATGTTTCATTCGTCCCCCATGCTGTTTCATTCGTCCCAGCCAGGAGGGACGAATGAAACAAAACGCACGTTCGACTCCTTAAATAACTCTTGAACGGTTTTGTTCAGAGCTGTAGATGTAACTGTATTTGACAGAGGATAGATGTAGGTTGCTAGAGACAAAATATTAACTTTCAGTGTTTTACGATGTCTTTGTAAATTACATTTAATTAAGAAGTGTTTCATTCGTCCCGGTTCTCGCCTACAATGCAGGCCTGTTAACTGTATGACAACAGTGGTTTATTTAAACTACATCATAAGAATTTATTTAGTCAGTCATCATGCTCATTTTAATGAGTAAGAATGAAAGTTCTGCTGTGTTTATTGCAAACAACATTCCGCGATATCTCCCGCGATGTCTCCCACGAGTCACGTCAGGCAGACTGTAGCCTGTGCGTCCGGGATGAGCTGCCCTCTGTTGTAGCTCATCCCGGCTAGCCTCTGAAGATCACGTTTACGTAGAAAGCCAGACCAAGTCAGATCTGCCTCAAGTCGAACACGCCTAAGAACGTGATAACGTTCTTAAATCAATCTTTCCCGGGAGCTTGCATGCTACCAGTCCTTCCTTTTCAAATGTGTTGCACCTGTTTCAGGCACGGCGCTATGGGTGGGCCTAGGCCCGCCCACTTTTGCAACAGGCCCACCCAAAACTTTTCTAAAAAAAAAAAAAAAAAAAAAAAAAATTTTTATATATTTTAATGTTGTCAAGAATTATTAAAAAGCGGCAAATAATCTCATAATCTGTGCTAAAATAGTCTAAATGTTTGGTTTTCAAAACTATTTTAAAAAGTTGGTGATGTTTCTGTGCAAGTTCAGCAGTGCCAGATACGTGAGGTTCTGGGTCGGATCTAGCTTGTCGGTATGCTAGGCTAGCTCCAAGGGATCTGAAAGTGTGAAAATAATTTCCAGTAAAGGACAGTGTTGCAACAGTCGTTGTTTAGGTACCTTAAACGTGCACAAACGGTCTCGTATCGCTGCAACCAGAAGATGAAGGAGAGCTGAGATCCATAACACCTACAGTACATGTAGCACATCTCTATAGCTTAATAATGGCTTCTGAAATGCTTTTTTTTTTTTTTTGCAATGCAGCAAACGTTGTTGATATTGTGATTGATCCGATTTGCATTAAAGGGCCTAATGGGTGTGATTGATCTTTATGAGCTCTCTTGGAGCACGTTTTACATGATGTTGTCAATAAACAAGTTCTGTGCCCGAGCAGGGGTAGTCGCCAGCTGATTTTGCCAGGGCTTCAGCCTCGAATTTATTTTGTACAGTTGACTAACAAATATGAAACCATTATTCCGATCGAGCATTGAAACTTTGAGATGAGATGGACGTATTTAACATACAAGCGGACACGGGTGAACTCACTCTTCTTCATGCAGCAGATTTAACTTGAACGTTACCTTACCATAACACATAATTTGGAACGTAGGCTACGTGTGCGCGCAAGGTTGGACAGGTCATTGTTTGCATTTGATATTTGGTATACGTTACAAGGAAATCATGAAGTCATCAATGACAAGGTGGTGGTGGGGTTTATATATATATAGAACACTAGATGTGTTATAGTTCGTTTCTAATAGCAAACAGAAAATGTCAAGATAGCAACAAGTCAATACGTCCTCTAATTGTCAAAATATTATTGTCCATAATATTCAATCAATGTGGTGCAAATGAGGCTTGAGTCAGTGGATTAATTTATGAAAAGTAAGCAGCAAGTCATGCAAAATGGGAATTATGAAAACCGTTTAGACTCTGGGCTAAACCCCGAATGTTTTCAACTGCCCTGCATATTGAGTGAAACTGTCGGGCAGTGTGGTTGATCTGTATTGTTTAAAACCTGAAACAAATGAAATATGTAGGCCTAATGGAGATTCCAAAGCGCTCTTATTTGGTCAGAATCAAGGACAGTGATCGAGGATAGGTACGTCCGTCTTATGCACCGAAACTTTTTACAATGCAACACACTATTTAAAGAGCATCAAGCTATTCAAATCTCTATTATGTAAGCACAAATAACACAACAGTATATTAGTCAGTCATTTTTATTAGGTTAAACAGTGATTTGATAAAGTTTTTTTTTTAAGGCCCACCCACAATTGGTCTGGCCCATCCAAAACTGGAATCCTGGCGCCGTACTTGACCTGTTTGCACAATTTCACAAATAGTCATATGTGATTAATAATGTGACAAATAATCCCTGTGCACGGGGACCGAAACAATGCATGCCAACTTTTTCTGTGTTTATCACGTATTTTAACTTTCCCCCGCTGTCTTGCCGTTTTAATATTTTCCCGTAGAATATCCCATATTTTAATACTCTCATAACATTAGCCCTGCCATCGGGACTGTCTCTGTGTTGCCCTGTTGGTACCTCCTTGCCCTTCCAACAAAACAGATGTCAGATCGTTTTCCTTGCTTTAAGGCGAACTTAGAGTGATGTTAACCTATTTAAGTTTAAAGGCGTGATTGTTGTGAGAGCACGATTCATTTGCGCTTGCATGTTCGGCCGTATGTCTACATGCGCACCTGCCTACCATCAGGCTACTCAGCTACTAGAGAAAGAATTTCCCGTTTGTATGTTCACTCCAAGTTGGCCTACCATATACCAACTCTGCACTGTAGACCCTAAACTGGCTATTTATATTTTTCTGTGAAATAAGCAAATGTGTTCAACTTTATGAAGCAGAATTATGCACTAGGCTACTTGGAACGTAACACATTTTTGTTTGGGCATGAGAGAGAATGACAGCGATTAACAAATTGCACTTGTTGCTGTTTACTAGGGATTGACCGATATGGTTTTTTGAGGGCCGATACAGATATCAATTATTACAAAAACAGGAGGCCGATAACCGATCGTAAAACCGATATGTCAGTTGTCAAAAAGGGGGGTAGATAGTAAAGGCGATATGCTGCAAAAATTTCATTCAAAAACATTTAATTATGCAAACTTTTCTTTCTTCTTTTGATACACAATTGTCCATCAACTTGCATCACTTGCAAGTGTAAATCCTGTGTATCATGTTAATCCAAGAGCTGAGTGATAGCAATTATTTTCATAGAGTCGGCCTACACAATGGGCTGTGTGCTTGTTAAGGGACCTGTCACAAAGAGGATGCTTTGCCATCATGTGTGTGAGTGCATGAGAGAGGGAGAGGTGCATGCGTGATGGCAAGTGTTACGGTTGAATAGTTTAACAAAACAGTTTTAAAATAGTTGTTAGGCTATTTAAGCATGCAATTTGTGTCCATATGTAGGCTATAAGCTGCACTTTTGAGAGCCTAAAAGGCACGTTTATAGCCAGCCGAGGACGTGATTTAGTTCAGGTCGGATTAAATTACCGTGGTAAAGTTGGTTTTATATTGGACGTTGGATATTCGACACATTCGAAAAATCTATTTAGCACTGACTACGATGGTCGACTACAAGGTCTGCCTATATTACACAAAGCTTCTTTTGTCCAAAAACCAATGTTTTGATTTTATGAATTTTTTATGCTGATAAAAGATTTCAATCTATTATGCGGCTTCACCTTTTGACTTACCCATACTAAAACACATCTCCTGAACTCGGCTTACTGCCCTTTCTAGGACACAAAGCTTCTTTTTCCCTAAAACCTGCTCTTTGATTTTATACAATTTTTAATGTTAAATGTTTCAAATCTATTATGCGGCTTGCCTTTTTGACCTACCCATGTCAAAACACATCTGGTGAACTTGGATTACTGCTCTATATAGTACACAAAGCTTACTTTTCCCCAAAACCCATCTTTGATTTTATATTAATATTTTACTGTTCAAAAATGCTATAAATCTATAATGCGACTTCCACTTTCGACCTACCCATGTTAAAACACATCTGTTACACTCAGCTAACTGCCCTTCATAGTACACAAAGCTTCTTTTTTTCCAAAAACTCCCTCTTTGATTTTATATACATTTTTTACTATAAAAAAAATGTTATACATTTATTATGTGCCTTCCCCTTTTGACCCACCCATCTCAAAATACATCTGCTGCACTCATCTAACTGCCCTACATAGTACACAAAGCTTCTTTTTTCCAAAAACTCCCTCTTTGATTTTATATACATTTTTTTACTGTCAAAAAACGCTATAAATGTATTATGCGGCTTAACCTTTTGACCGACCCATGTCAAAACACATCTATTGCACTCATGTAACTGCCCTACATAGTACACAAAGCTTATTTTTTCCAAAAACTCCCTTATATAAAATATATAAAATCAAAGAGGAAGTTTTTGAAAAAAAAACAGTTAGCTAGGGCAGTTAGCTGAGTGTAACAGATGCGTTTTAACATGGGTAGGTCGAAAGTGGAAGTAGCATAATAGATTTATAGCATTTTTGAATAGTAAAAAAGCCACATAATAGATTTAAAGCATTTTTTTTTACATTAAAAATATTTATAAAAATCAAAGAATGGGTTTTTGGGAAAAAGAAGCTTTGTGTACTATATAGAGCAGTAATCCGAGTTCACCAGATGAGTTTTGACATGGGTAGGTCAAAAGGGCAAGCTGCATAATAGATTTGAAACATTTAACATTAAAAATTGTATAAAATCAAAGAGTAGGTTTTAGGGAAAAAGGAGCTTTGTGTACTAGAAAGGGCAGTAAGCCAAGTTCAGGAGATGTGTTTTAGTATGGGTAAGTCAAAAGGTGAAGCCAAGATAATAGATTGAAATCTTTATCAGCATAAAAATTCATAAAATCAAAACATGGGTTTTGGACAAAAGAAGCTTTGTGTAATATAGGCAGGCCTTGTTCAAACACATTAAAGTTGGTTTGACACAAACTCGACCCTCATAGTCGAATATCCAACGTCCAATATAAAACCAACTTTACCACGGTGATTAAATTACGGCTATGACAGTTCATTTCATAAGGAGCTATTAGACTTTTTGACGTTCGCTATCGCATAATTTAGGACTTGTCTACTATGTACTATGTCCGCTGAGGTGTCCCGTTATTCACAATTAACGAACGAGGCGGAGGCAGAGCAGCGATGCGGAACGAAGTGCTCTGTGTTCCATCCATTATTAGAGTCTCGTCGTGACGCTGGCTGTAGCGTGTTTCATGAGTTAGTTCATTGGTTTCATGAGAGATCGCGAGTGCCCGCCCGCACGCACTGACTAGCGATTGCAGTGAATACCGGACAGTGGTAAAATTACAGGGAGATCGCCTGAACGCGGCGGGCACGTCATCAAGCAGGTCTCGAACCGGCAATGCTGGGACAATTCTTCATGTGCTCCACACACCGACGTCTTGTCCATTGTGCCTCTGCAGCGATGCTGAACGAAGTGCTCTGTGTTACATCCATTATTAGAGTCTCGTGACGCTGGCTGTAGCGTGTGTGGGTCAAAGGCCCTCGTTTTCGTAAAAAAAGATTTTTTATTTCTCAGGCTGTTGCAGTTGATATCAGTGATTTAATATGAATGCCCTCAGTGAACAGCACATCAAACAGACAACAAACAGTTGCAAACAGTCAGGCACTTGGTTTCATGAGAGATCGCGAGTGCCCGCACGCACGCACGGACTAGTGATTGCAGTGACTACCGGACAGCGGTAAAATTAAAGGGAGATCGCCTGACCGCGGCGGGCACGTCATCAAGCAGGCTTCGAACCGGCGATGCTGGGACAATTCTTCATGTGCTCGCACACCGGCGTTTGTCCATTGTGCTTACTCTCCGGCCAGCAGCACCGGTAGTTTGTAGGCTAACTAGTAAACAGCATCAGTAACGTGCATCAATCAGGAATTCGCTAAATAAAGGAAGTGGGTGCTTTACTTATTGATCCGGATCAAAGAGACAATAGCTCACAAAGTGGTGTTTTTGTAACTTCAGTGTAGATTATTGTGATTCATTGCAACTTCAGCAATGTAAGGTAGGCTCTTCCTTACCTTCAAAAAAAATCTCCGTACAGCTGAAGTCCAGTCTACAGTCTGCCTCAGTGAGAACTCTCTCTATGTTCAGTCTTCTATCCTGATTGGCTGCATTCGTGCTAACTAACAAATCAGACGGTATAGTGGGTGGGACAATGCTCTTGACCACAGAGTACAAGGAAGTTTATTGTCACATGCATGTAGTTACTGGAAGTAAGAAATGCAGTGAAATTATGTCTGGTGTCAGCCTATTTGTGCATTAATGGGGGTAAAGAGTGCAGTAGAAGAGGGGTTTAGTAGATTAAGTGGCAAGGGCTGCATAAAAAGGTGGGGAGGATTGGGATTGGGTGGGGGCACCAACAAGGAGCACCCAAGAGCAACAGGGGCAAGGAAAAACTCCCTTACCAAGGAAGAAACCTTGGGCAGATCCACGGCTCAAGGGGCTAACCCAACTGCTTGGTGTTAGGCTTGGTCTTGGTGTGTGTGTTGGGGGGACCAATGCTTGGTCTTGGTGTGTGTGTTGGGGGGATGACAGGGGAGATGGGATAGTGTGCTGTGTATGTGGGGAGAGGGCAGTGTGCAATATGTGTGTTGGGGAAGCTTCCTCATGAGACAATGTGCTGTGTATTGGGGGCAGTGTGCTGTAAGTATGTTGGGGATGTGTGTTGGAGAAGCTTCCTGATGAAATGTGCTGTGTATGTGGGGGGCAGGGACTTAATATTGCAAGCAGAATACTGTATGTATGATGTATGTGAGTGATGACAGTGAAGATGTGTGTGTGGGCGGGAGGGGAGTGGAGCAGTGACTGTGTGTGTGTGTGTGTAGTGTGTAGGTGGGGGCAGTGTGCTGTAAGTATGTTGGGGATGTGTGTTGGAGAAGCTTCCTGATGAAAGAATGTGCTGTGTATGAAGGGGGCAGGGACTTACTATTGCAAGCAGAGTACTGTATGTATGATGTATCTGAGTGATGACAGTGAAGATGTGTATGTGGGCGGGAGGGGAGTGGAGCAGTGACTGTGTGTGTGTGTGTGTGTAGTGTGTAGGTGGGGGCAGTGTGCTGTAAGTATGTAGAGGATGTGTGTTGGAGAAGATCCTGAAGACAATGTGCTGTGTATGTAGGGGGGGGCAGTGTGCAACAAGTATGTAGAGGAGGCTTACTGTAGCAAGCAGTGTGCTGTATGTATGTGAAGTGATGACAGTGATGATGTAAGTGTGTGTGTTGGGGATGGGGTGGGGGGCAGAAAGGCTAGAGATTGGGCAGGAACAAGGTCAATTGGTAGATATGCTTGTCAAAACGTTAGGAGCTGGATGTGGATGCATGAAGCACAAGTATGCTTTACTAACGTTACACGGTATACTAAAAGTAAGCCAAAGGTAAATATAGCCTTTTTAGGGCTGTGTAAAGTTGACCAAATTACTGTAATATAGGCTGTTAGGAGTGAATAAAGTAGGCTACTTTGTTGTTACAACCCTTCCGACGTTAATGGGGACGATGTTGACATTTTTCCGTATTTTGGGTGAGAAACCTGGGGCATCTCCCTTATTTTCAATGTTCAATGTTGACAGCTATGGAACGAAAGAGAACGTAATATGGCGCCAGAAATCCCACTCCCTCTAGAACCTTTGCTAGTGCCTATGTCCCTCAGTCTCCATTGAGTCTCTATGAAAGCCGCAGCGTGAGGCCTTTATCTGGCTACTCTGCAAGAAAGAAGGAAATGAGGGGTAAACGTGGTGTGCAGAGAGGGGTGCCCGAAGTGTGAAGACTGAGACTGAGAGATAAATGGAAAATTATGCACCTACGCCACTTTGAAATGTTGCTGTTTTCATGATTACAAAATGTGGGTGACCCCCCTCCTACACTAAAAAAGTTGGGTGACCCTCCCCTCAACAAAGAATAAAAAGACATGACCCTCCCCTGTTCTCCTCCGGTGGTCCATTCCATAAATACCGAACGGTCCCCTATCTAAAATAACACATACTTGAAGTACCATTCATGATATGTTGTCAAATATTGAAGTCGTGGGAAGTTTACATAATTTAAGCTTTAGGATGTTTCATTCGTCCCCCATGCTGTTTCATTTGTCCCAGCCAGGAGGGACGATTGAAACAAAACACACGTTCGACTTCTCCTTAAATAACTCTTAAACGGTTTTGTTCAGAGCTATACATGCAACTGCATTTGACAAAGGACAGATGTATGTTGCTAGTGACAAAATATTAACTTTCAGTGTTTTACGATGTCTTTGTCATGGAGAAGTGTTTTTCCCCATGCATTTATTCTAGGCTACTGTCGCGAGAGAAGCGGGTTCTGTGTTGCGTTCATTTCAGTGACTGACGCGAGAGAAGCGGGGTCTGTGTTGTGTTGTGTTGCGTTAATTTATTTTCATTGGACATACCATGCCGTGCCGTCCACAGCTCTTCAGTTCCGACAAAGCCGGGCCGCGTGCAGGCCGCGCGTTTTTATGGTTATATTGCTTGACAGGGGGGGATCCCAAGCAGCTTTCAGCCATAAGGCTACTTTGAGAACATTTCTCACCTGACACTAATATTTAAAATGTTGAAAACTATTTCGGCATTGCCTATAAGCAGTTTAATTAAATGTAATGTTAGTTGTAGCCTAAACAAACGGGCTACTTGGTGAGGCTCTGCCTCACAGGTGCCTTCGATGCCTTAGATGGGCTTTACGATATTCACAAACTGACATTTTTTAATGGCAAATCACACCTTCCCACCTCTGTGACAGTTTTCGAGAGGAAATCACAGACCTATTCACAAACTGTTTTTTATGGCATTTCGCCATGTTTTGAAATCCTATGCGGCAGAGTTTCCGCTAGAAAAAAATGGTGCCGACCAAAGTGACCGGCAGAGGTTTCGTTTTCCGGACATTTTGACGATATGCCGGTCAAATATCCTATTATCGCTTCTTAATTAGTCAAGTTGAGGAAAACTGGAGACAGGCTAATGTAGCTTAAAGAATGACATAATCAGGCTGTATAAAATGCAACATGTTCATTAGCCTAACTTAAACATGCCTAACAAGATCTAGCCAGTAGGCTATAGCAAGAGTCCGCTTCGTTCGTTGTTTTAAAAAGGCTACGTTGTTTGTTGCTGCTACCCACGTTATCTCCAGTGGTTCCACTGTTTAACTTGCACAGATGTGCACACACAAGAATAAGCGCTCACACCACTACCCCCTAAGGCTATGCCTCTTTATTTGATAACAATAAATTATTAAATGTTTCCTATTCTGGGAAATGTTTAGTTTCTTTTTCTTTCGGTCCGCGGTTCAATGATACCGTTTAATTGTGCTGGAAATTATCCACGGACCAGCATCCTCGTAGAGGAGGCCTAACCCTGCAGATCATAGACAGAGAAAGCATGGGCTGACTGTATGCTTTGGGTACAGAACACAGTTGCATGTCCAGTGTACACGAGAATGACAGTGTCTTGCACGGCCACAACCCCCACAACTCCACTTCCAAAATCACTGATTCTGACAGATTCGCCTGACACTTCTTTTTATCTGGTGGTAGTGGAGTTGACCGGTAATCTGAGGCTTCAGACGTTACCAATGTATCATCATCCATCGCGTCTAGCCTCTGAAAAAACTTTTAAGGCTAGTCTGCCAGGGCCATGTATGAACCGCCTCACTCATTTGTTCGTTGTTTAACATAGACGTTTTAAGCGTGCGCTTCCTATTTGAAATGCAGCATAGGCTATGCATGTTGTTTAATAACTTTAAAACGGTAGAGCCTGTTGATTTAAAAACATAGCCAGATGACATATTGTGTAGAGCGCTCCGCTCCAGAATCTTTGCTCTTAGTTTAGGAGTAATTTTTCCTTACTAAGAGTAGGTCTGAAAGGCTTTGTGAATAACTTAATAAGAGAAACTCTTTAGCTAAAATATTTTATTGCTATTTAGGAGTAGCCTACTCCTAATGGTAAGATAAAAGGCTTTGTGAATACGGCCCCTGGTGTCTAACCCAATGCATAGCCCATTTACACAAAATAATGGTCGAATATTACTGATGATCATTGTTATTTAAGAACATTAAGAACATGCGGTGCGCGTAGGGCACCAAAAACATCTTGCTCATAAAAAATCATCATACCGCACATTGTGGCGGGTCTGTTATTTAACCTACTTACTGTAGGCTGCGCAAACCACAGGCCTTTATTTTGGGAAAGCCTGCATTCGAGGCAGGCCTTCTGTTGAAGAATTTTATACAAAGCCTGCGCTAACAGTAATTCTCCTACCCCCGATACCACAGCTGTGGATAGTGTGGAATGTTCAAGTAATAACACAATCCAATGTGTGTCTCAATTGTCCCCCGCTGACCACCTCAGACATTTCTCTATATTTTGCAACGACCTTAGGCTACATGACACAATGCCATAAAATATGCCAGTTTTTAGGACACAGAATAATGTTTGTAATGATACCAGTTAGGCCTACGTTTAACAGTAACATAAGTGTAATGAGCTATTCATTGTCGAAGGTGCATGGTGAAGTGAAATTCTTACTTTGGAAAACAAACATTTGCCGATATCATTGGATGGGGGATAGGCCTACTTGTTTGTTTTTACGTAGCCTACAATGGCCAGTTGAGACAAAGCCGAAATTACTAATTTTGAAACAATGAGTGAGCAGGCCATTTGTATGGTTAGCCTATATTGCTTGACTTAAATCCCAGAGAGTAGGCTACCGCACCCCACAGAGATGGGCCTAGCGGTCTTACGCGTTCAGTGTGGGGTATAAACAAGCTGAGAATTTAGCGGTGTCACGTCTGCCTGTCACAGACGTGGGGAGCTTTTTGAAGCTTGGGATAATGTGGTACAGTTACTACAGTAACAGTATTTTATTTTACTTCTTATGGAATATTTTTTTTCACTTTTATAAAGGCTTTGTTTGAATGCTGGAAAGGCTTTGTTTGAATGTTGGAACAAATAGTAGTTGATTATAAAGGCAACTTTCTGTTGCAATATTCTGTGTGTTCTGGACTGCAGGTAACTTGTTAAGCCAGTGGTTCTCAAACTTTTTCTTTCATTCCCCACTTTGATCAAGGGGGCATTGACTGATGATAGTGGAGATAACGTGTTATCCCGAGGCCTTTGCAAGTCAGCATCTCCAACGGTAGTCTACCCTATTAAAAATATACGTTTTCGATGTCCCAAACGGAGAGCCATACTTTATTGTTTTTAACGATCTCTATGCTACTCACCAAAATATAGGCATGGGAACATGATGAAGTATCCAACTGTCGTGTGTTAAATTATTGTGATTACGAGCCAGTGGTTTTCAAACATTATGCGTGACTCGGACATCTAACGAATGCAACAGGCTCATATCGTTCTCGCATTCGCAAAATGAAGACCAGTGTTTTGTCAAATTGCAAATTGCTATTCGTTTTAACAAATTTTTATGATAGTATGAAGTACTTTTTGTATAGGCTACTATCTCATATATGAACCATCATTGAAACACACAGGTTCTTTTTCATCTAAAAACTCTTCAACTACACTGCCATTTATGTCGTTTCTATCTCCCCAAAGTGAACTGTGGGCATTAAAATCCCCACACCAAATGACCTTTTCACCCAAACCCTCCCAAATCTCTTCTAAATGCTCTAACTCAATCTGGTTACATGGATTATAAAAATGTACCACACTCACATTCCCTTCTTTAGTCCATACCTCAATACCTATATATTCCAGATCATCTCCTTTCTTTAGCTCTCTATATTGTAGTCCCCTCTTAACAAAAGTAACACACCCTCCACCATTACCCCCCACCCTATCTCTCCTGATACTAGAGTAACCCTTAATTACAAAATCTAATGAACTCTTTAGCCAGAATTCCTGAACACAAATCACATCTGGTTTATCATTTAAATCTAGGATGAAACCTTTAAATTCCTAACCATTAGCTATGAGACTTCTAGCATTCCATTGTAGAATCACTAAGGTTGACTTATCAATGGTGATGAAGCTACCATCTCTGGGGGTTCACCCAACCTATTTAGATCAGCATAGATCTTTTCCCAAGGTAAATTAGTGAGATTTAAGAATTTTGCTGCAGCTTTCACTATAATTCTGATTTTCTCTGTTCTGTTTTTAGCCTGCTCAGTACAATTTATTGCATATGCTATAAATAGCACCAAACTCTGAATTAATCATGGTTTCACTTTGCCTTTTCTCCTTATCCACTTCTTTAACAGCTTTGGCATGAGGTTTTTATTTGCTTTAACCTGCTGCACAGCAACAGCCTTTTTCCTCACTGGATAACCGCCATATGCGGCTGTATGATTCCCACCACTTCCTCATCACCCCATCCCCGCACTGGTGCTACTCATGGCCACAGTCCACACTTACCACATCTCTGACTACTTTACAAACTGCAGCTACATGACCATACCGCTGACACTTAAAGCACCTGATTGGAGGGGGCACGTACTGCACGCGCATTAAAACTCATAAAGCCTATCATAACCCTTTCCGGCAGCTGTTGCTCTCTAAACTCCAGAAGCAGCGACGTACTTTAGCACCATCTCGCTTTGCCATCAATCTTTTAATTCCCAAAACTGTCCCTCCTTTAATGTTCTTTTTAATATCCTCCAAATTTTCACCAAGTGCTACTCCTGAAATGACTCCTCTTGCTCCACGCTCACCTAACTTTCTCACTTCCGCTATTTCTTTCTTACAAATAGACTGCGCTTTCATTACTTTTTCCCTTTGCCCGCTGTCCTTACATTTAACCAGCAAACTTCCATCCCTCAATACCTTTGCCATTTCAATCTCCCCACAAGCATTCTTCAACCCTGTAGTCAAAGCAACTAAACCAATATCCCTAACATCATTACCTTCTTTAAATTTAACGATCAACTTCAAGATCTTGGACAACTCTCCTTCTCACATCTCTACCCTCTCTCTCAATTCATACTCACGGCCTTTCCTCTTGTTTTCCTCTTTAGAACTACCAGCAGCACCTAAACGCAGAGTATTAACCCCGCTCCCTACCTCTTCCTCTCCCCCCACTTCGCTGGTTACTACAGAACTGCCATCCTTCAGAGGACAAACTATCTTCATCCATATCACCAGACCAAGTCACAAATCGGTTTATGCCAACAATCCGCCGTGTCAGTACAGAGCCGAAGTCGTTCCTTGCTGTTTTACAGCATCGGGCTGCGTTTGACAATGTACCAAAATAAAGGAGAGGGACCTGGCTGCAGACTTATGGGGGAATTCTATCAGTGGAGCGCCACTCAACAACGGAAATACGTCACCTCCACCTGAATAAGGAAGTAGTCGCTGAAACAACGTGAAAGGTTTGTTCGAGTTTAACTGCGTCTGACTCATAGGGCTTTTCTCAAAGTCAAGGATTCGTGCTTGGTAGAACGAGTCCTGCCGAGTTGAATCCTTCTAAGACGAGGCAATGCTTCTTCTTAGCATTCGGAAAACACACAATGGAACAGACTAGTAAGTGTGCAGGAAGCTGCAGGTGCATTATTAAAAATCATGTGCACACAGGATTGTGAGTGTTCCAAGCACGCAGAGGATACACGCATGCATCCTCGAAAATCTTAGAACGAAGGACTCAGTACTTGATAGAATTTTAAAGCACCCTTGACATTGGAACAGTGCTTGGCAAGATTCGATGACGTAACGTCCTTGAAAGAGCGGCCAGAGAATGTCTAATAAGGAACGGGCTCTGGAGCGGTTTTGAAGGACCCATCCTTGACTTTGAGAAAAGTTGGTGGTAAAGTTGGTTTTATATTGGACGTTCGATATTCGACACATTCGAAAAATCTATTTAGCACTGACTATGAGGGACGAGTTTGTGTCAAACCAACTTTGATGTGTTTATACAAGGCCTGCCTATAACACAAAGCTTCTTTTGTCAAAAAACCCATGTTTTGATTTTATTACATTTTTATGTTGATAAAAGATTTAAATCTATTATGTGGCTTCACCTTTTTACTTACCCATGCTAAAACACATCTCATGAACTCCTGAGCTTACTTCCCTTTATAAAGCTTCTTTTCCCCTAAAACCCACTCTTTGATTTGATGTAATTTTTTAACATTAAAGGAACAATGGGCTGTATTTTGGGTCACCAGCGCATGGCGTAATACTCGTTATTCACCCGCGCAAAGTTGAATTTGGTATTTTGCACGTTTATTTTTTAAGCATTGCGCCCAGGGGTGTGGCAATTAACAACCTAGGGAGGGGCCTAGCGCGTTGTCTAAAAATCGCTATCATACACCACCTAAACCTGGTCAGAAGTCAATGGCGAGTTGTTCATATGCTATTTTAAGAGCGCATGTCACCAGTCATATTGGCAGGTGCACACACCATCCTTCTATCATTCATGAACGCACACCAGCGCACGTCCATGCAAAGCATTACAAATTACAATAGGAAACATAATTAGAACAAAGATATTACGAAATACTGTACATCTCATAATGAGTAGTTATTCACCATCATTTGCAAATTGGTAATGACGGTTAAAAGTGATTAGGGGAGAGGCGAGAGACACATATGGAGAACAGCTGAAGACGCACTGTCACTAGATATAAGCAACTCCTCTGCAGGATAAATGTTGTTTTATTCAGTCATTTGAGCAATATTAAGGTAAGTGTTGCTGTTTCCAGCCTATGTTTTCGGTGGTAACCCATTGTCAGTCAATAGTGAAAGTAACTGCATATAACTGTCTTGTCGTTGACTGACTCCTTGGTGAAGTTAGTTTCACTTTGCCAATGAGTTCAAATAAACGAGTGCAAATGCGTGAAGGCAATGCTAGGTTTTAGTAAAGCATGGTTTAAGAATGACTATTCTATACGGTCTCGCAAGCAGCCTCCTTCAAATGAGTCTTTGAATGCCAAAATACCGATGCATTTATTTGACATATCGCGCGTTGTGCCGTTAAAGGGAATGACAGATTTCATTCTCATTGGTTTAAAATGATGTTACGCCCCAAACACACCCATATAACTGATTAAAAGACCTAGGAACACCTTGTTACGCCATGCGCTCCACTTTTGATAGCGAAACCCCTCCCAATGTGAACTGGACATCCTACTAAATTTGAATAGACTTTTGACGAGTGACGATGCACTTTAGAATGTCATGATAGGGCCCTATATGTTAGATTGTGGCCAAAACTGGTACTGCAATCACTTTCAAATTACTGTAGAGCGGTGTATCCCCTCCCCCTCCCCCTTGACTCGAGGTTGCCAACCCGGATGCCGAAACTACTGACTTCGTGATTACTAGGTCGGTGGACGGTGGCGCATCAGGCCAAAACACATGTCACATGACATGACAAAACACAACATCAACATCAGTTGAGGGCTGCAACTTAACTATTTAAATGACAATATCCTGGCCAGACTACTGTTGTCAGTGATATAAGTATTTGAAATGAACATGATTTCTTAATGTCTAGTGACTTATCAGGGCCATTTTATGATGAATTGAAATACATGTATTTGATGTACATGAAATAATTATGTGGCTTGACCTTTTGACCTACCAATGTCAAAACACATCTGCTGCACTCAGCTAACTGCCTTACATAATACACAAAGCTTCTTTTTTCCAAAAACCCGCCCTTTGATTTTATATAATTTTTTTATTGCAAAGAAATGCTATAAATCTATTATGCAGCTTCATCTTTTGACCTACCTATGTCAAAACACATCTTCTGAACTCAGCTAACTGCCCTACATAGTATACAAAGCTTTTTTTTCTTTTCAAAAACCCACTTTTTGATTTGATAAATATTTATAAAATCAATATAAAACAACGTAAAAAAGGCACATCTCACTGCAAAAACCGTGTCCTGTTCCCTGTTCCTGTTCCCTTACACTTCCATGGCACATTTACTATTGCCTCTTAGCTGCTTAAAGACATACGCAGGACTACGCTAGCCTGGCCTTGCCTACCTAGATCTACTTTCAGGGAGATATTAGTCTGGAACACCATAGTTCACTACCGTTTCCCTCGGTCGGTAGATTACCTGTCCAAACAGCGATGAGAGGAGATGACGCTATAAATTTGGTAAACCACCATGAGATTAATTTTTCGGGGCCCTATTGTACACCCACTTTGCCTATTAGTTCAAATAATAGGTGAGTGCAGATGCATGTAGGCTTTCCTCTGCTAGTCACAAACAGGTTCTAGAAAGGAAGGTTTAGTCGAATTCTTGTTCCATACGGTCTCGCATGCAGATTTCTTCAAATATTATCAAAATTCTGATGAGCTGTTTGAAGTTGCTGCTTGCTTGGGGCGAAGCTATTGAAAGAGTTAAGTATACAGCCATGGTGACTCTGTATATCCACAAAATAAGCCTTAAATAAAGTCATTTCAGTACATAATTTCCTGCAGTTATGACATTTTCAATTTTTTTTTAATCCAGCCAATAATGTAATAACTTATCAATAATGTAATAACATATTACATTACTGGCAAAAAGTTATTACGTTACTGGTTCAGAAATGTTATTACATTATTGGCAAGTTATTACATAATTGGCTTTATTACATTAAAATTATAACATTATTAAAAAATGAAAAAAATAATTTTATTTCAATGAATTCAGTCATTGAAAAAGTATTAATAAACTGCGGGTCAAAACCTGCCCCCGCCTGATGCCTCCTTGCCTGTGCCTGCTGAGGTGTCCACGACCATGGCAGCCTTGACAGGGACATCAAGGAGGTGGTCATCCCCCAGCCCCCACACCCCCTCACTACCAGTGCAACACTCACCCCCACCATCACTGGATATTGCACCCCTCCCCCACATGGCGACCACGAACAATGAGGTGACAACAACTTCAGTCAACAGCCATCAAACACACAGACCCCAGATGCACCCCCACACCACCATCACTGCAGATCAGGTAAGAGATCAACTGAGGAAACTTCGTCCTAGGAAGGCAGCTGGGCCTGACAGACTGTGTCCAAGGCTGGTCAAGTGCTGCTGAACTGGGGGGGCCACTGAAGCACATCTTCAACTTCAGTCTCCGTCTCGGACAAGTTCCAACACTGTGGAAGACATCATGTCACACCCCACGTCCCTAAGAAGTCACACCTAAGTGAGCTTAATGACTACAGGCCTGTCGCTCTAACATCACATGTGATGAAGACAATGGAGTGACTGGTCTTATGTATGCTCAGACCCCAGGTACGCCATGCCAGTGTTTCCCCTACAATGTATTCATCAGCGGCGCAGCGCCGCTCCTGGAATTCAAGCACCACTGCAAAAAAAGTTGCCTAATATAAAAAAAAAATAGACGCAAGTGAACTTCAGGAACAGCTGCCGTTCCTTCAGGTTTCATGTCAACAAATAATAGTAGGCTAACGTTGAAGGCGCAGTCAGGGATTCCACAGGAGATCACGCTTGTTTGTGTTGATGTTTAAGTTTATTAGCAGACGCAATTTTGTGAAAAAAAAACGTAGCATACCTTATGTTAACCAAGGAACCAAATTAAAACTAGCGAGATAGCTCTCCCTACCTTCAGTAGCCTATTCCCAGATAAATTCCACGCATTGTTTCGTTTTTGTTTGTGATACAGGCAATGCTTTCAAGCCCTGTGTTGCTAACATACCAAGGCTGTGTTGTCTAAGCCATTGGATACCAAGCATTTACCTGAGATAGTTTGTCCTGTAGAGCTCACCAAAATTATAGATATGATACAAGACACTTTTATCTGCTATAATCCAAGATTTTGACCATTTATTTTACCAAATGACATGGGAAACATAATTCATTTCATCCACATATTCTTATGCACCATGCACAACAACGCTACTAAGTTAGCTTAAAACCTTGATAATCAAGCCAGCGTCACGGGCCGTCACGGCATTAAAGTGACAGGCACTCAATTCAACTTGCACAGCACCAATACAGTGTAATGGCATGAAAGAGAAGTCTATATAGTTTATACAGTGCTGTGCAAAAGTTAAGACACCCATGCTGAAATTGGCTAAAGGGAGGAATAAAAAACATATTTTGCCTTTTGTCTTAATGCCTTAATTAAAAAAAAATAGGACATCAATTATTTTTTAATGTATCATGTATCGTAAATAAATAAATGTTATTATATATAAATGTCTTAACTTATGCACAGCACTGTATATTCTAAATAGTAATAGTTTGTACAGTGGCCTACAGTGTACAGTTGCTAATACTAATTATTACTAGTGGCTAATACTAATAATGTAAATGAAAAAGGTGAAAGAAAAACATGAATAATTCTGTTCAAGTACTGCAATAATCATGCTTTGTAAATGCTTGTGCTGATGGTTATGTCATAATTTGTAACTCAATTTTCTTTTCTTTCTTTCACAAAATCCACCAGAAGTCACCATTTAAGGAGTCATTTTTTCAAATTTTTCTCTCTTTTGTTTTTTTTTATTTGGGGGTCTTCCTACGATCAACAGCACCGCTGCTGGAAAAAAATTCTAGGGGAAACACTGCATGCACTAGACCCGTTACAGTTTGCATACCAGGAGAAAGTGGGCGTGGACGATGCCATCACTTATCTTATACACAGGACACATTCTCACCTAGACAAGGGGAAAAGTGCTGTGAGAATCATGTTCTTTGATTTCTCAAGTGCTTTTAACACCATCCAACCCCTCAGACTGGGAGACAAGCTCTTGCAGATGGATGTGGACGCTCACCTGGTAACCTGGATTACAGACTACCTGACCGAGTGACCACAGTTCGTCAGACTGAAGAACTGTCTCTCTGACACTGTGATCAGCAGCACCGGAGCCCCACAGGGAACTGTGCTCTCTCCAGTCCTGTTCACCCTGTACACATCTGACTTCTGCTACAACACTGAGTCATGCCATATGCAGAAGTATTCTGACGATACTGCAATTGTGGGGTGTATCAGGGACGAGCAAGAGGAGGAGTATAGGAGCCTGGTGGAGGACTTTGTGCAATGGTGCAAACTCAATCACCTTCAACTCAACACTTCAAATACCAAGGAGATGGTGGTGGATTTCCGCAGGTCTAAACCCGCTCTGCTACCAGTCTCCATTGATGGGGTAAATGTGAAGGTGGTAAGCACCTACAAGTATCTGGGTCTCCACCTGGACAATAAACTGGACTGGACTGTCAGCCAATACTGAAGCACTCTACAAGAAAGGGCAGAGCAGGCTGTACTTCCTGAGGAGGCTGCGGTCCAATGTGTGCAGCAAGCTCCTCAGGATGTTCTACCAGTCTGTTGTTGCCAGCGTCCTCTTCTATGCAGTGGTATGCTGAGGAGGAAGCACAAAGAAGAAGGATGCTGGGCGACTTGACAGGCTGGTAAGGAAAGCTGGCGCTATAGTGGGAGCTGAACTGGAGTGCATCAATATCTGATAAAAGGACCCTGAACAAACCGATCAACATTTTGGACAATGAGTGTCATCCACTCCACAGCACTATTAGAAAGCAGAAGAGCTTGATCAGCTGGAGACTTCGCTCACTGCGTTGCACAACAGACAGACTGAGGAAGTCATTTGTCCCCTGGGCCATTGAACTGTTTAATGCTTCACTTAAGGGAAGAGGAGAGATATGCCTCTCCACCCTCTCCATGTTTGTATACTGTCTGTCCACTAGCCACTTTTTACCACTGTCTTACTGCTTCACTGTTTGTATGCTATATTAGCATCTAGGCATAACCCCTCCCTCCATCCCACAGCCGGATTGTGGCCACACTTATATCTATACTTAATACTTTATAATCAATACTTGTATAATGGCTGTAACCTTACTACGTCAACCCATTCTTGCACTGATATAGTTTTTCTATAGCTTTTTATATGATCTTGTCTACTGTCTTATATGTCCATATTTATTTTATGCTGGTCTCTAGACTTTATTCTTGCACTGTTGCACTGCTGGACTTACTCATTTGCACCACCACCATGACACTCACTCTCACAGAGCACCTTACCTTACTATGCACAGAGAATCACAAGCTCAGTCCCTGCCTCAGTCATTGCAAGCGCCTCAAGCTTAATCACCCCTAAGCACCCTATGTGGATACTGTTTTAGACTTGATTTAGATTTAGTGTTATTTAGTATAATTTGTATTTAGTTTATTCTTTATCTTCTACTGTCCTTATTGCTTAGTTGTGTTTTTTATATTACATACTTACTACTTTTTCTGCTGTTAGTACATGTTGTTTGTGATGTCTGTATGCGTAAGGTCTGAGACCTTGAATTTCCCCTTGGGGATCAATAATCAAAAGTATCTATCTATCTATCTATCTATCTATCTATATATCTATCTATCTATCTATCATGATAAGAACTCAGTGGTGGAGCAGGTAGGCTATGATGCTGATGATTATGATGACTTATTAATTGCGATAATTTAATGATATGGTAGCCTAATGATAACAAAGTAAGGCCGTGCTGTGATTATAATCACAAATAGCGCAACTTAAATTTTCTAAATGAATGATTTGCAAACCCGGACAGCAAAATAGTGTCAAATCGACGTTAATTGTTGGTCAGATTGATTAGTTTCCGTCAGACGCCCAAAATTCAATATTGATGGCATGAGTGGTGGTTGGTCTCTCAAAGTAGAGAAGAGTTCTATCTTGGAAGGGTTATCATGGTAAAGAAAGGCTAAAAGACTGTAGACTGTAGCAACAGCCCTGTTTATTTTGTGTTGTTTCAGTTGTCCTACAGTGATAACTGGTATAAATTACATTAATGTCTAAGACAATCTGGGTAATTTAACTCTTTACACATAGGCTTCAGTAATTTTTGCTGCTGTCAATCGTAGCCCACTGAATAATTTGAAATGATACTTTGAATTCAAGCAGAAACTCTTCTTTAATAATTGCTTGTTAGCCTACTTGAATATGGAGATCATATGCTCCATGCTTACCTCTGATCAGTCAAAGAGATAACCAATGAGGCCTAGGCTACATCACTTTCAGTGCTCCATGACAGTTGAAAATATATGCATATTTAAGGGTAATGCAAAGATTTTGTATTTAATTAGGTGTGCCGACCGATTTGAGGGCCGCTTGGGCCAAATATGCCAGGGCCGATTTTTGGTCCCAGTCCGCCCCTGTTTGGGCTGTATTTTGCACAGTGGCGCATGGCGTAAAACTCGTTTTCCACCTGGCGCCAAGTTTATTCCTTATTTTGCACGTTTAATTTTTAAACAATGCGCCCAGGGGTATGGCAATTAACAACTTAGGGAGTGGCTTAGCGCATTGTCTAAAAATCACTATTGTACACCTGGTCAGAAGTCTATGGCGAGTTGTTTATATGTTATTTTAAGAGCACATTGTCAACAGTCATATTGGCGGGTGCACCTATCATCCATGAGCGCACACCAGCCACGTCCAAGCAAAACATTACAAACGATTGCACGATTACAATAGGAAACGTAATTTGAATAAAGATATTACGAAATATGTACATCTCATGATGAGTAGTTATTCACCATCATTTGCAAATTAGTAATGACGGTTAAAAGTGATTAGGGGAGAGGCGAGAGACATATGGAGCACAGCTGAAGCAAACGAAATATAAGCAACTCCTCAGCAGGATAATCATTTGAGCAATATTAGAGTAAGTGTTGCTTTTTCCAGCCTATGTTTTCGATGGTAACCCATTGTCAGTCAATAGTGAAAGTAACTGCATATAACGGTCTTGTCGTTGACTGACACCATGGTGAAGTTAGTTTCACTTTGCCAATGAGTTCAAATAATAGAGGAGTGCAAATGCGTGAAGGCTATGCTAGGTTTTAGTAAAGCATGGTTTAGTGGAATGATTATTTCATACGCAAGCAGCCTCCTTCAAATGCGCCGTTGAATGTCAAAATACCGATGCATTTATTTGACATCGCGCTTTGCGCCGTTAAAGGGAATGACATATATCATTCTCATTGGTTGAAATGATGTTATACGCCCCTTAACACACCCATGACTGATTAAAAAACCTAGGAACACATTGTTGCGCCATGCGCTCGACGTTTGATAACGAAAACCCTCCCAATGTGGACTGGAAACATCCTACTAAATTTGAATAAGCTTTTGACGAGTGACGATGCGCTTTTGACTGTCATGATAGGGCCCTTTGTGTTATATGGGCAGGCCTAGTTTAAACACATCAAAGTTGGTTTGACAAACTCATCACTCGTAGTCAGTGCTAAATACAGCGGGGAAAATAAGTATTCCAGTACTTATTCCAGTCCAGGTAAATATACTTCCAGTGAGGCTATTCGCATGAAATTTGCACCGGACATTAGTATTAACTTTGGTAATCCACACATATATAAAAATCAAAACATTAATGTCTAAAAGTAGTGTTATGAGTAAAAAAGTGGAATGGCACAGGGAAAAAGTATTGAAAACGCTAAGAAAAAGCAGTACACAAATGGAAGGAATGGCAAAGAACAAACTGGAATCTATAAATAGTTAGAGAAATTATCCCTCCTATCTGTGCAAATTGATAAAAGCTGGGTTAGTACATACTGGTGGGCTATAAAAAGGTTTTTTGATAGCAAGGTGTCACACAACAAACATTTCATGATGGGTAAAAGCAAAGAGCTCTACCAAGATCTTTGCAACCTCATTGTTGCAAAACATATTAATGGAAATGGTTACAGATGCACTTCAAAACTTCAGAATCATCCAGCAAGCAGTATTGGAGCCATTATTTGCAAGTGGAAGGAACATCACTACATCATCAACTGGCCATGCACAGGATCTCCTTGCAATATTTCTGACCAGGACGTCAGAAGGATAGTCAGAAGAGTAGCCCAAGAGCCAAGGACCACTCTGAGAAAGCTCCAGAAAGATTTGGAGGCAGCAGGTACAATTGTTACAGAGAAAATCATAGGTAATGCACTCCACCGCCATGGCCTCTATGCACGCTCATCCCGCATGACTCTATTGCTGAAGAAAAACATGTCAAAGCTCGTTGAAAGTTTGCTACACAACATTTGAACAATCCTATGAAATACTGAGAGAATGTATTCTGGTTAAAATTTTAACTTTTCGGATGTCATACTACACACCATATTTGGAGGAGAAATGGTACTGTGCATCACTCTAAAAATACCCTACCAACAGTGAGGTTTGGAGGTGGTGGCATCATGGTGTGGACTGTTTTTCATTTTATGGTACTAGCAGACTTCATACAGTTGAAGGAATGATGAATGGAGTAATTTTGTTCTGGGAAAATCTTTACATCCACCAGGATGATGAGGATGAGGCATGGCTAGACCTTCCAGCAGGACAATGATCCAAACCATTCAGCAAAGGAAACTCAATTGGTTTCAGAGAAAGGAAATCAAGGCCCTGACTTCAATTTAATTGAACAGTTTTAGAAGTTAACTAAAGATCAAGATTCACAAGAGGGACCCCTGAAAATCATACAGGAAATGCCGTGAAGCTGTCATTACGAATAAAGGCTTTTCCACAAAGTATTTAAGAAATTTCAGCAGGCGTGTTCAATACTTTTTTCCTGTGTTATTCCACTTTATTGCACATAACTCTACCTATGGACTTTAATGTTTGGATTTTTTTAGATGGGTGGATTATCTGAGTTAATACTAATGTCTGGTGAAAATTTCATGCAAATAGCCTCATTGGAAGTATACTTACTGAAAAAAATGTTGACGTGTTCAATACTTATTTTCTCCGCTGTAGATTTTTCGAATGTGTCGAATATCCAACGTCCAATATAAAACCAACTTTACCACGAATGCAGAGATGAAACAAAACGCACATTCGACTTCCGACCATAACCATGTGTGTTTGTTTTTGAAACCATGGCAACCACTGAACAAGGCATCTAGTTAGCAATGTCAGTTAGCTAGTAGAGTTCACAAGACAAAATATAAGCAGAATGGCTGGCTATTTTACCATACTTTCCTCGAGGAAACGTACAGAAAACACTCCAGTCTATCCTTGGTAAGAAAATACTTGCTGGTTATAACGTGCACCGTGGTGAATGCGCTTACGGGTGAATGGGTGAATGTTGCAGCGAAATGTTACAGTTGCATTCGCTTAGCAATTATGAGATAATGTAGCCTAGCATTTGACCCACAATTTGATAACGTTAGAGGCTGGGGAGTGGAATGTTGAGAATCCCGGTGTTGTGTGGCTTCAGGTTTCTACAATATGCACGCGTTGTGCTAAGACATTCACACGGATTTTAAGTCGTTTTTCATAGTAGAGTGCCCGTTGAAACAATATGTCTGTAACGTTAGAAAACCCATAGCACAATTACATGCCCGCAGGTGACGTTAGGCCTGCTTTAAAAATAGAATGATAGGCAAACATATAGCTAATTCCAGCTGAACGAGATAAAACTTATTACGCCGGTGATCCACTAGCATGCGATGCGAACTCCGCAACGCAGTACCCAATCGCGACGCTACCCTTCATGAAGACGCTTTGATGGGCGTTCCCTTTTGTATATGGGTGGAAACTGCAGGGCAAGAGCAGGTAGCCTAGTAAACTTCATAACTTAATAACACCCACCATCTATTAACAATCTCTCCAACTTTCCTCTACGCTTCATTTCACATGAAGTTGTCCCTGTATGATTCTAGCGACACATCATACAAACACGGAAATGTAGACACTGCTATGATTCATTTTTCGTCTGCCATGTTTTTGTAAATTGTTTTGGCGGTAACCACACTACAGTGGGGTGTACCAGAGACCTTCTAATGAGGAAACACATCACTCAAAAAATCCTCCATAGAAATGCATGGGGTTAGTTTGTAGGGATGAGCAGAACGAGGCTTTGTGAAACAACGAAACGTTCGAAGCAATTGCGCCGGAATGTGTCGAGGTTTCGAAACAATCCGACACACGTAACTCCATGGTGACATCTAGTGGCCAGTTTTGCTAACATCACATTTTGACCGTGAAGCACAACTGCTTCAGACGAAGAATATAAATAGCCAACATGGAACGCAAGATTTCGTCCACAGCCACGTGATTCAGTGGTTAACACACTTGCATTCGGCCGGAGCGGCTGGTGTTCGACTCCCTGCTGGTGCTTAGAAATTTCAGACTAGTATATGCGTTCAGTAACTAGAACATTTTTATATCTGCCAGTTAGATGTTTTGTTATTTCAGTTTCATATTACATTATCCTTTGGAATATGCTGGAGAGGAAAATGCTACAATGGTTTTAAAATGTAGGCTATGCTTATGGCCCAGGGTTTTTTTTGGGAACATGTTGTAGGGAAATAAAGGATACATGTGAAGCAGGTTAGACTAATCAGGTACAACATGGGAAAAATAAACAACACATTTTTTGTACGTCAACATACATTTTTATTTAGGAATAACAGTTGTTCTGCCGTCTTGGCATTTAATCTGTTTCTTGTTTTTGAATTGAGTTAGGTTTGGATAAACCACTCTCCTCTCCTGCCAGTATTTCAAAGGGTCAGCTGTTCTTGAAATAAAGGCATCCGTCATATATTTTTTTTTTACTTCTGCTACTATCTAAATATTAACGTCACTAGACTATATCTATCTAAACTATCGCTTACTGTCTGTCTCTAGCCTGTCAATTAATCTATATCACTAACCTATCAATCACAAGAATGCACTATAAATCGCTATATCTCTATATGTCTCTATGTCGCTATATCTCTTAAAATCTCTCTCCTCACAAAAAAAACCACAAAGATAGGATGTGTTTGAATGACTTTTAAGCATTCTGGGACTTTGTAATTTAGATCAAACAGGTGTTTACTCGGGTAATTGGCTCGCACGGCAAGTGTGCCACCTGTCCAAACCAAATTGAAACACCACGAAGCCTCACTAAGCCATGGTCACGTGACATGGCCGTTTTGAACCACACTTCGAAACACTGTTCGAAACACTTGCGTTTCGGAAGCTCGACACTGTTTCGAAATGTCAGCTTCGAGCGTCACATCCCTATTAGTTCGTAACGGCCGTTGTCTACACATATCCCACCCCTTCCTCGGCAAAACGTTGACATGTGAATACATTGAGCCAATCATGTGGTGTGATGTGAATACATTGAGCCAAGCATATGGTGTGTTGTGAAGACATCTTCCCAATCATGTGTTGTGAACTCGCCGCTGGAGCAAGATTGGTGTCGTGAAGCCTTGCGCACGCGCATTTCTGCTGAATAGGATGCCCGATGAGTGCCCAAAAAGCGTTGCTAAATGACCGCAGTGTAGATTAAGCTATCGCTCATGAATGCGGAAGTAATTGTTTTTAAATAGAGGCGGTCTTGTGCGTCTCCACGTTACACGATTGGCCAAAGTCATCCCAACACCCTGAACGCGCACAGATCTGAGCTGAAAGCCTAGTTTGACAAATATATCACATAACTTCAATCGTAGTATCACTTAACGTATACCCCTGAGTCAAGGCTTTGTCAAGCCTCGATATGTCTACATAGCCTAGATATGTCTAACGTGCTTCGTAGTACACCCCACCGGAAAATTAGGTTTTGTTTGATGGACCTCCCCTGCGTATTGCTCTGCTATTGGATACTCGCCTCGCTATGGACGGATTCATTTGCATAAAGTTGGGGATTGCTGAACCTTTGGACGCGCTGCAGCCACAGAGTAACCTGACTCTCGCCAGATGAATTTCGTTCCGCCTAGCTCCACTGGGATCGGTTCCGTTGAGAGTGATTTTAGCACAAGATTGTATGGTAGAGCCAATCAGGACGCAGGGCAGAAGTTTCATAGATGTGACATAGCGTAGAAGCGACTGTAAGACTGTTCTCAGCGTCACGGGTTGGATTCGATGTGAATGGTTGAAGTAGCTCGTCAATAGATGACGAACAAGTGACTTCAATCTTATGCAAGGATTTTTTAATAAGGCCCAGCCTTCTAAAACACCACTCCAATGGATCGATCCCAGATGGATGAGTGGAGCTAGGCGGAACAAAATTCATCTGGTGAGAGTCAGGTTAGCCACAGAGTTCTTGCTAGATTAAGTGCTTGCGCTATGCCTGAAACACACGTGCATACCTAAATCCTCAAATTATGGCCGGGATTTTTATTTATAGCCGGGCCTCAGATTCGGACAAATAAAGGCCAGTAATAATTTGTTTATTTAACTCATAAAAGAGCTCTTCTTAATATTTAATATTGTTGGTTGGTTTAATATTGTTGTCAATGAAAAGTCATTGTCCTACACCAGGGGTCACCAAATGGCGGACCGCGGTCCGAGTCCGGACCCTGACGTGATCCTATCCGGACCCAGACCATAATAATTTAGATTTTCACGGAAGATTTCAAAGCTGCGCTAAATGTTTCGTAGGTTAGGATAAACAGCTTCAGGAACCATCATCTCGCTTGCTGCTACTCCAGTGAAATCTGTGCATTCTGATAAAGTCGAGTCAGTGAGTAGGCCTAAAGTTACTATGGTGAAGAGACTCACTGATAGCCTGACAGGGAAAACGAGCGAGGAGAGGAGATGGGACGAGAAACAATCAGATGGATATGTAAGTTAGCGATAAGTAAGTTATTTTCAAATCATGGATTGCTCAAAGGGGAGAAAGCTAGACAGCGAGAACAGAGCTTTATATAACGATCAGGGCAATTACCATGCAGAACTGTCACGTCCATAACGTCAACTAAATAGCCCTATGATGGCATTGTGTTGCCGTTATGGGTGTGACAGTTTTGCGTGGAATTGCCCTGGACTGACTCTTATACATATTCTGAGATAGGCGATTGCTAAAAGCGCCAATTTGAAGCACCTAGCGCTAATTTGAAGCTAGGCCTACCCATTCAACAGTGAACTGAGACCACAGAATTTTACGATTTAATTAAGAGGGCAATATGATTGATCCACCACAATCTTAACACATCCATTCACTGCCCAACAATGTGATGTTCCTTAAAGGTTTCCAGGATTTCGGGTCAACATTAAAAAAATAAAAAAAATAAAATTAAACTTGCTGATTGATCCATCCTTGTCTCAGCTCAAATCTTATTTTAAGTTCACGTTAAAATCTTAAAATAGCCAAGGCTACTCAGTTTTTCTCCCCAATTAGGTCCTACTCTTCCTATCTTCCTTATTTCTCCTCATTTCGAATGTTGCCTTTAGGCTACTAATTTTATTTCACATTAAACATTAGGCCTAGGCCTGCAACTAGGCTCCATCCATCCATCCAGCTATCCATCCAAATATATATCATGATTAAAATTAAAATTATATATGATGCTCTGGACTTCGAATGTTGCCTTTAGGCTACTAATTTTTGCAAATTTTTGCATCCATCCACGCAGCGGAGGTTGCCTCCGCCCAAGTCCGAAGGCCATTATCCCGCTTATCACCCGGTTGCCACTATAGGCAATAGTCATGCCTTTATAGCACGCAACGGGAACATGCAGTTCAGTTTAAAAAGAAGCCGACTTGTTGTACAACTTTCTGTGGCCCTATAACAGCGATAACATTGACAGTTGATTTCATTGTTGTGAAGTCCGGTGCGACCAGCTATTCGAGAGAGGAAAAAGTGTCCGCATTGAAACTCTACATTTGGTTCAATAACAGACACATATTTGGCCAATATCGTGGTTTAAACAAATCACAGATAGTGAAGGGCGGGACCTCCACTCTGATTGGCCATGGCCCAGTGCCTGTGTGTAAATTTGAAAATGCGTGTGCTGCTGAGAGAGAGAGAGAGAGAGGTCAGAGTAGGCCTGTCAAACTCGATTCCTTGCTGATGCACTCTACAAGAAAGGGCAGAGCAGGCTGTACTTCCTGAGGAGGCTGCGGTCCTTCTATGTGTGCAGTAAGCTCCTCAGGATGTTCTACCAGTCTGTTGTTGCCAGCGTCCTCTTCTATGCAGTAGTATGCTGGGGTGGAAGCACAAGGAAGAAGGATGTGGGGCGAATTGACAGGCTGGTAAGGAAAGCTGGCTCTGTAGTGGGAGCTGAACTGGAGTGTATCACTTCACTATCTGACAAAAGGACTCTGAACAAACTGATCAACATCTTGGACAATGAGTGTCACCCACTCCACAGCACTATTGTTAAACAGAAGAGCCTGATCAGCTGGAGACTTCGCTCACTGCCTTGCACAACTGACAGACTGAGAAAGTCATTTGTCCCCAGGGCCATTGAACTGTTCAATGCCTCACTTAAGGGAAGAGGAGAGATAGACTTCTCTGCATAGTCTGTCTGCCTCTTCATCCCCTCCATGTTTGGTACTGTCTGTCCACTAGCCACTTGTACCACTGTCTTTATGCCTCACTGTTTGCGTGCTATATTAGCACATTAGCACATATGCATAACCCCCCCCCCTCCATGCCACAGCCGAACTGTGGCCACACTTATACATTTTCTTAAATAGTTAAATATATAGATATATAGACATTCCTTTACTTTATTTCTGCATTGTTGCACTGTTGACTTACTCATTTGCACTATCACCATGACCACTATCACCATTGCACTACCACCATGACACTCATACACACAGAGCACCTTAGAGCACCTTACCATACCTTACTATGCACAGAGAATCACAGGCTCAGTCCCTGCCTCAGTCATTGCAAGCGCCTCTGATTTATTATTAATCACCACTATGTGGATACTGTTTTTAGAATTGATTTAGATTAAGTGTTAGTATAATTTGTAATTTTGTAATCTCCTTTTAAGGATCCGGGTTGAACGAGTCACTTGTCACTTGAGTCAGTATTGCTAAATCGCAAAGAAATTCAGTCCTACGTTCAAGCAGTGCAGTGGGGTGCTTCATTTTGTTAAGTGCCTTCTCATGTTGGATGTGGATCCTCCATGATTTGAAACCAGGTTTTGCAGTAATTGCATTTAGCCTTTAGAGTTTTGCTCTCCTGGTCAAAGTGCATCCACACATTGTTCATCTTTTTGGTGCTCATGTTCAGAAACTTTGATCTTATTGACAGAGAGGGTAGCCTATATTATAAATATAGCTGCAAGCAGCAATGAGGGGGCCAAGCAGTTAAGCAGGAGTTGGGATTGGATTGGATGGGACTGGACTGGACTTGACTGTGTTGTGTTAGATTGGATTGGATTGGACTTATTTGAATTGGACTGGACTGGATTCGAAGGTCACCGAATTTATTGTGTGTCCTCAAGATGTACTCCTAAGTCCACATACGAAGTTTGGTTTAAAGTGGTGAAAGTGTTGATAATTATAGCACCCCTAGTGGTGAAAGCACATCAAATGAATTGTGCATCCTCAGGATGTAGTCCCAAGTCCTTACACCAAGTTTGGTTGCGATAGGTGAAAGTGTTGCTAGTCATACAGCCCCTAGTGGTCAAATGTCACCAAATTTATTGTGGGTCCTTAGGATGTGTTTACGAATCAACGTACCAAGTTTGGTGTCGATGCGAAAAAGTCTTCCTAATTATAGCGCCCTTAGTGGTCAAAGTACACCAAATGTATTGTGTGTTCTCAGGATCGGGTCCCGAGTCCATATACCAAGTTTGATTTCGATACGTAAAGGCGTTGCTGAGATATGAGCTAATTTCCTGTATCTCTAGCGCCCCCCTAGTGGTCAAAGGTCACCAAATGTATTGTGTGTCCTCAGAATGGGATCCCAAGTCCATACCAAGTTTGGTTTCTATATGTGAAAGCATTGCTGAGATATGACCCACTTCCTGTGATTATAGCGCCCCCCTAGTGGTCAAATTTATTGTGCGTCTTCAGGATAGGGCCTCAAGTCCATGTACTAAGTTTGGTTTCAATATGTGTAAGCATTGCTGAGATATAATCACTTCCTGTGATTATAGCGCCACAGTGGTCAAAATGTACCAAATTTCTTGAGCCTCCTCCTAATTGGGTCCTGAGCACATGTAGTAAGTTTAGTCTTGACACGAGAAAACCTTGCTGAGATATCACTTCACTTCCTGTTTGGCGGCTTTGACGACAATTTTAATTGGCTGTTACGGGCGAACGGTTTTAGATTTGAAGACGAAAAGTCTTTTTGGAGGCTTGGTCTGAAGATCATCTGCACCAAGTTTCGTGAAAATCGGACAAACTTTGTGACCTGTGAAAACTTTTAGGTGTTTTTGATTAAATCCAATATGGCGGCCGAATCAATTACGATGACATCAAAATTTGGCTTGGGTCAGCCTATGGACCTCCAACAGTATTAACAGACCCCACTAGTACATTTTAATTCCAAACACAACAGCAGCTACAGGCCAAAACACATTTTTCTTAATTGCAGCGCCCCCTAGAGGTGAAAGGTCACCAAAGTTTTTGAACATCCTCCTGATGGGGTTATGAGTCCCCGTACTAAGTTCGGTTATGATACATGAAATGGTTGCGGAGATATGAGCTCACTTCCTGTTTAGCGGCTTTGCCACAAATTTTGATTGTCTGTTACGGGAAAACGGTTTTAGTTCCGAAGACGAAAAGGGATAACTTTTGTGCTGCTTGGTCTGAATATCAAATGTACTAAGTTTCGTGAAAATCAGACAAACTATGTGAGGCGTGAAACTTTTTAAAGGTTTTTGACAAAATCCAAAATGGCGGAAAATCCATCATGGCAGAAATTGACGTCATAGGGTGCGTTGATCTCGGCTTGGTCCAAGGATTCCAACAGTACTTCATTTTTCAAAATCAGGCCAATGGGTCAGAAGTTACATGCGTGAATGCATGTGCAACTTTAGCCTGTTGGTGGCGCTAGAGTGCTCGAGGTGCCGACTTGAATCTTGGTGAAATTAATCATGGGACTTTGCCTAATTAGTGTGCCAAATTTCACAGCTTTTCACCAGACGGTTCTATGGGCTGCCATAGACTCCCATGCCAGAGGAATAATTAATATAACCGCAAGCGGTGATTTACGGTGTCCGAGCAAAACGAACATGAGGTAGCATAGCTTTTTAGTTTTACATATGCTTTGATTGTTTGGGCCTAATTGTTCAAAAGAAACGTGATCGGATTTCGGTTATCAGATTTCAGTTACCGGATTTCGGCTATCGGATTGGATCAAATCTTGAAAATGGCTTGTTCAAAGGGAAACAAGGATCCTGAAATTGGATTATCACATAATCTATTCTTGGTTTTGATCTAGATAAAACCTTCACTTTGTGTTGTTCAAAACTTTTGAGTTGGATTGGAATAAATTTGATGCATAAAATTAGGATTACCCTGTGCTGTAACGTTATAGTGTGCTAAACTCCACAACCTAATAGTATTCTAACAATACCCTATTCTAGTGTGCTAACCTCCACAACCCAACAGTATTCTAACAGTAGTATTCTAGTGCGCTAATCTCCACAACTCAATAGTATTCTAACAATACTCTATTCTACAGGACTAGAATAGTGTCATGGATAAGATGAAGGGTCTGATAATGGAAGGCAGTGTTTCCCACAGAATGGAATTGTATTTGTGGTGGTAGGTGAAGGGGGGTGGGGGTGGGTTCTGTGTTGGAGTCAATAAGATGAACAGCCTATAATTATGCAGTTATACTTGCCTTGCACGACAAGTCCTGACAAGTAGCTGTAACGTTATAGTGTGCTAACCTCCACAACCCAACTGAAGGAACTGTAGGGGGCGATGTGGGTCGAGGTAGAGTGAGTGTGGCGAGCAGGCAGAGCCTCGGTCAGAAGGCTCAATGGTATGAATGATGACACAGAGATGGCAGGTTTCGGTGCAACACAAGTTTGAGTTTCAACTTTGACTTTGAGTTTCAATTCATCTGTTATTTTGTTCTTTACTTGTATGTGTGCTGCATCAAAGATGAGACAAACAGAAAATGGAGTAATCAGTGAAATGGGGTAAATCAGTACAGATCCCAACTCACAAACAAACCAATTGACATTTGAACAATAAACTGAAATCATATGGCTATATAAGGTACAACTAAACAATACTTGACATCCCAAGTCAACCAACATCACCTAATCATCTCTCACATGGGACTCCAACACACCAAACCAACAAACAAAGACCTTAACTTTACACATGATTGCAGAGCTACTTTACAAACTGATAAACAGCACAAAAGTCATAGTGAGGGTCATTAAAGTGATTACCTACATTAACGCAAAGACACACACAGAGCAGGACATACTGGAGTGCTGGGTTGAGATGAACAAAAGAGTGAACTGAGGGCGAGCAAACAATTTATCCTGGTCTGAGCCCCTGCTCCGGAGCTACAGGGTTTCCCAGCAGGTAAACTGGGTGTGATTAGGTGGCAGAGCCAAACAATCCTGCAATTTCTCCACAGCACTTTCACCTCAAGCCCTCATTACACTGACAGACTTTGGAAAGATTTGGAAAATATTTTTGAAAGACTACAGTCTCAGACCCTCTCACATCTAAAGACAAGTAGTAGAGTTTTAAGTCACAGCCTATGATTTTGCAATAACTAGGGATCTTGCAGGGTCACTATTTACAAGACTGCAACACGATTCCTTTAAATTATTACCCATCGTGCAATAGATAAACAGGAACTGAAAATTATAGCCTACTAAACTCAAAGTCGTATTTTCGTGTTTCTGCAGCATTGTTTCATGCGTGACATCCTTAACCGATACAGAGTTGTTCTGTCAAGTGGAAGAGCCGACTAAATATGTATAAGAAATTACAAATATTATAAGAATAACAAATAATTATAGGTTACAGCTGTGTCGGAGTCAATAAGATAAACAGCCTATACAGTTATACTTGCCTTGCACTACAAGTCCATATTGACAAGTAGCTGTAATGTTATAGTGTGTTAACCTCCACAACCCAACAGCATTCTGTTGTAGTATGCTAACATCCACAATCCAACAGTATTCTAACACTAATGCTTCAAGTGGGATTTGAACTCTCAACCTAAAGATCGACTAGTACAAGGCATTATCCCACTGAGCCACTGTTAATCCTACATGTTGGCTAGTCACATTCACATGGTGAAAATGTGTATTGGTAAACACACAACAAGAAAAACTCCAAGCATACATTTGACAATAAAATGAAGGGCTTCTACACCTGAAAACTTTTTGAAATTCTGGGGCAATTAGACATTTGTAGAAATTAACACTAATGGATGAAATATAAATATGATAGACGTAATGATGAAGGAAAAATAGTAAACAAAGAAGTTCCCCAAAATGTAATAGAGTCCCGGCATTCTGATTCTTGGTAACTGATGAGTGTGAATGTTGATTGACTAATGTCATTCAGGTGCTGTTCAATGGTGTGAATCTTAAATTACAAATCCTAAAGCTTTAACAGGGATTTGAACACTCAACCTAAGAAACACCAGTACAAGGCATTATTCCACTGAGCCACTAACAATCATACACATTGGGCAGTCACATTCACATGGTGAAAATGTGTGTTGGCAAACACAAGAAAAACTCCAAGCATACATTTGACAATAAAATGAAGGGCTTTCCTGAAAGAGTACACCTGAAATCTTTTTGAAATTCTGGGGCAATTAGACATTTGTAGAGAAGAACACTAATGGATGAAATATAAATATGATAGACTTAATGATGAAGGAAAAATAGTAAACAAAGAAGTTACCCTAAAAGTCAGAGTGTCTCGGCATTCTGATTGTTGGCAACTAATGACTGTGTATGTTGATTGCCTGATGTCATTCAGGTGCTGTTCAATGGTGTGAATCTTCAATAACCAATAGTATTCGAGCTAGAGCCTAAAGCACTACCGGGGATTCGAACTCTCAACCTAACAAACACCAGCACTAGGCATTATCCCACTGAGCCACTGACAATCCTACATATTTGCCAGTCACATTCACATGGTGAAAATGTGTGTTGGCAAACACACAACATCAAGAAAATTCCTAGCATACATTTGACAATAGAATTAAGGGCTTTATAAAAAAGAGTACAGATCTGAAAATGTGCACTGTTAATGGTATCCACATAATGATGGTTGTATGGTTGTTCTCCAAGGAAAAAAAAATACTCATATAGGAATATAGGTGATATAGGAGAAATGGGCTGAGTGGTCGAACTTTATTGGTCTATATCTCTGAAATGTCTGAAACATATCCAAATTATTTTGATAACTTTTGTGAGGCTTTGCCTAAACATTGTCTGTGAGAATTGTGGTGAAGATTTGGTAATTTTTGAAGCCTGTGAAACTTTTTATGATGTTTTGCTTTTCTCTGAAATTGTGGCAAAAGTAAAACATTTTAGAGCATATAAGACCAGGGTGAAAAAGATGCATCTGAATTTAGAGATTAATATAATGAAAGAATATTGAGTCTAGGTCAATCTGGTAAGGAGAAATAAGCATTTTTGACAAGAGCGCCACCTTTGGGTGCAGTACCCCAAATTTTGGGTTATGGGTAGAGGGGGGTCCTGGTAACCATACCTGAAAATTTGAAGAGTTTTGGAGTTAAGGTTTAGGCTGCAGTATGACTTTTACAGAAATTTGGCCAAAAATGAACGGTACAGAAACAAAAGGGGTCCTGCAGCTACGCTGCTCGGACCCCTAACTAACAAACACAATGGGTGCCTTCGCAGCTTCGCTGCTTGGCCCCCAATAATTAGAGGTCTGAGCAGCGTAGACCTACACCGTAACTCCAAAACTCTTCAAATTCGAATTTTGATATTTTGTTCCATTTCAGATATAGGCCAATAAAGTTAGACCACTTAGGCCTTTTTTTCCTAGATCACCTATATTCCTTTAATCCGTAAGTCCTAGAAACTTTACATTTTCAAATATTGTTACCAGTACCCCCCACTACCCATAACCCAAAATTTGGGGTACTGCACCCAAAAGTTGGCGCTCTTGTCAAAAACACTTATTTCTCCTTACCAGATTGACCTAGACTCAAAATTCTTTCATCGTATTAATCTCTACATTCAGATGCATCTTTTTCACCATGCTCTAAAAATGTTTACTTTTGCTAGCCTGACGAGCCAGACCCACATTAAAATGTAGGGTCTGGACACTCACCGTTCGCAATGCTCAGTCCGAGGGGCGGGATAATCAGTTGTCTTTCAAATTCCCTCTGCATGCAATAGGACAGCGGCAGCGCTATGAGTCCCATGCGTTTCCCACCAGCGGAGCTAGTTAGCTAGTTCAAACGTTTGCCTACTTAATAAAAGCTTAACTCGTGTCACACTGTTTGCCAGCAGCAACATCCATCTTATTTGTTTTCAAGTAGCAGGGAATTCAAGCCAAACCGTTGCAACTCTGCCATCAATCATTATGTTAAGCCCACCTAATCCACTCTATACACGCATTTCATTGGCCTGATTAAGTTTCGATTTCTGGAGCTCACAAGCCAACGGAGAGTTGCTAGACTAGCCCTGGCAGCAAATGTAATTTGCGGCCACTAGGGGCGCGTCTAGATTTCTAGGCTATACTTTTGCCACAATTTCAGAGAAAAGCCAAACATCAAAAAAGGTTTCACAGGCTTCAAAAATGATCAAATCTTCACCAAAATTCTCACAGACAATGTTTAGACCAAGCCTCACAGAAGTTATCAAGATAATTTGGATATGTTGTTCCATTTCAGAGATATAGGCCAATAAAGTTCGACCACTCAGCCCATTTCTCCTATATCACCTATATTCCTATATGAGTAATTTCTTTTTCTTGGATAACAACCATACAACCATCATTAGGTGGATACCATTAACAGTGCACATTTTCAGATATGTACTCTTTTTATAAAGCCCTTAATTCTGTTGTCAAATGTATACTAGAAGCTTTCTTGATGTTGTGTGTTTGCCAACACACATTTTCACAATTTGAACAAAAATGTAGGATTGACAGTGGCTCAGTGGGATAATGCCTTGTACTGCTGTTTCATAGGTTGAGAGTTCAAATCCCCGCTGGAGTTTTAGGATTAAGCTTAGGGATGGGAAGTCTGACACCGAGGCACCGGCTTCATTATCACTTCCGCGAAGCAATCTGCTTCGCACAATGTATCGGAGCTTTGTATCAAAGTTGTAAGGTCGCGTGACTGATGACGTACGAAGCTTCGGACGTCACTGAAAAGTTTAAATGGGACATTTGACACAGGGGCACCGGTGCTTGTATCAAACCCCTAAAGCGTTACGGGTTTGCATGAAACAATGCTACAGCAACACGAAAATACAACTTTGAGTTTAGTAGGCTATAATTTTCAGTTCCTGTTTATCTATTGCACGATGGGTAATAATTTAAAGGAATCATGTTGCAGTCTCGTAAATAGTGACCCTGCAAGATCCCTAGTCATTGCAAAATCATAGTCTGTGACTTAAAATTCTACTACTTGTCTTTAGATGTGAGAGGGTCTGAGACTGTAGTCTTTCAAAAATCTTTTCCAAATCTTTGCAAATCTTTCCAAAGTCTGTCAGTGTAAGGAGGGCTTGAGGTGAAAGTGCTGTGGAGAGATTGCAGGATTGTTTGGCTCGGCCACCTAACCACACCCAGTTTACCTGCTGGGAAACCCTGTAGCTCCGGAGCAGGGGCTCAGACCAGGATAAATTGTTTGCTGCCCTCAGTTCACTCTTTTGTTCATCTCAACCCAGCACTCCAGTGTGTCCTGCTCTGTGTGTGTCTTTGAGTTAACGTAAGTAATCACTTTAGTGACCCTCACTATGACTTTTGTGATGTTTATCAGTTTGTAGAGTAGCTCTGCCATCATGTGGTAAGTTAAGGTCTTTGTTTGTTGGTTTGGTGTTTTGGAGTCCCATGTGAGAGATGATTAGGTGATGTTGGTTGACTTGGGATGTCAAGTATTCTTTAGTTGTACCTTATATAGCCATATGATTTCAGTTTATTGTTCAAATGTCAATTGGTTTGTTTGTGAGTTGGGATCTGTACTGATTTACCCCATTTCACTGATTACTCCATTTTCTGTTTGTTTCCTCTGATGCAGCACACATACAAGTAAAGAACAAAAGAACAGAACTCTACTAAAGTTCACTTGTGTTGCACCGAAACCTGCCATCTCAGTGTCATCACTCCATACCATTGAGCCTTCTGACCGAGGCTCTGCCTGCTCGCCACACACTCACTCTACCTCGACCCACATCGCCCCCTACAGTTCCTTCAGTTGGGTTGTGGAGGTTAGCATACTAGAATAGAATACTGTTAAGAATACTCTTGGGTTGTGGAGGTTAGCACACTATAACGTTACAGCTACTTGTCAGGACTTGTCGTGCAAGGCAAGTATAACTGCATAATTATAGGCTGACTCCAACACAGAACCCACCCCCACCCCCCTTCACCTACCACCACAAATACATTTCCATTCTGTGGGAAACACTGCCTTCCATTATCAGACCCTTCATCTTATTCATGACACTATTCTAGTCCTGTAGAATAGAGTATTGTTAGAATACTATTGAGTTGTGGAGATTAGCGCACTAGAATACTACTGTTAGAATACTGTTGGGTTGTGGAGGTTAGCACACTAGAATAGGGTATTGTTAGAATACTATTGGGTTGTGGAGGTTAGCACCAGGGTGCGATTTGTAGGGGGGGATGGTGAGGATTTTCCCCCCTCTGGTTTTCCGATCCCTACCTCTGCTAAATTATTTTTATCCCCGGTGGGGACAACATTTATCCCCCTCTGCCCTTCATATTGATTAATGCTACTTCATATAAGTAAAGCGCTGCAACGTGAGAACAGTCTAGTAGGCTAGCCTACATAATAATCTGACATCAGAAACGCACAGTCACCGTCAGCACTCATGCTGCTGTGCTGACACAGTGGCTGCGTGATAACTTAATTTGGCCTTGATTGTGCAGGACATTTCAGAATGTCGAGTGTGTAATTCATCATAAATGGCTAGTTTCAATGGAAAAGTTAGCTGGACAAATGAAAGAATACGAGAAGGATTCAGTGAAGCATATAGTCATATTTTAGAACCTTCAAAATTAGAAAACTGATGCAACTGAGATGGAGGACAACTGCACGTAGAGTAGAACGTATAGGCCTATTGTCCGAAGGAACTTACATTAAATGAGGAGATATTTGCTGAATGTCACAAAAAGAGTTACAGAAATTGCTTGGCATCGCTTATTCAATGGCTCTATCGAAACACCTGTAGTTTCCGGAGGACGAACGAGAAAGCACTCGTTTGATAAATCAGCCAGTAGCCTAGGCTAGGCCTAGTAGACAAATAACTTTCAGAAATAATCTGTACTGCAAAAACGAATGTTGGTGAGTATTTAAACTATCTAGCGGTTGTTTTAACAGCTGCAAGAAATAAAAGCTTCATGGTCTTTATGTTCTGGTTCGTAAATTATTTTTTTCATAAAACTTCAAGTTGCCCTATAACTTTACTCTCCAAACTCTTCACTGCACTGTAGCCAATTAACTGACAGTATGATAGTAGGCTATTTATTTTCTGTAGGCTACAATAAACACATTTATTTTTTCAACTTTTGCAATATTACGCACTTGGCTACTGAACGCAAATCAGCAGGAGAGAGAATGCACGTAGCCCTCACGAACTAACACTGTTAGCCAATTCACTAACTTAAGACTTCAGTGCCATCATATACAACGTTTTTTTTGCACAACAAATACAGAAAGGATGGAGGCAGCAAAAGTAGAGGAGTAATTTCTGATGGGGCAAGAACAAGGTGAATTTGTATGCTTGTCAAAACGTAGTCCTACCCTGCATTAGAGGAGCTGATCATCATACCAAACACACTCGCTGTTTAAAGTCATACACCACGGTAAACTAAAATGTTACAAAGGTGGCAAAATTAATATAGGCTATTATTAGCCATGACATTACTAGGCTATGAATCGTTCGTTCATTTTTTTTTTTTTTGGGGGGGGGGGGTTACAAACTTATTCAAAATCATCCCCCCCCTCTGGTTTTTACACAAATCGCACCCTGGTTAGCACACTATAACGTTACAGCACAGGGTAATCCTAATTTTATGCATCAAATTTATTCCAATCCAACTCAAAAGTTTTGAACACCACAAAGTGAAGGTTTTATCCAGATCAAAACCAAGAATAGAATATAGCTGCAAGCAATGAGGGGGCCAAGCAGTCAGTTCAGCAGTCCAGATTTGTCATGTAACTCAATGCGGTTGCATCAGGTATATAGCATTAAGCAGTCACAGCAAGTTCCATGCCAAACAACCCAAGATTGTCTGAGTTACGAGGTAATTTCCTGTTTGGCGGCTTCGCCACCAATTTCGATTGGCTATTATGGCCAAATGGTTTTAGTTCGAAAGGCAAAAAACAATGCATTTGTGAGACATGCTCTGAAGATGATGTGCATCAAGTTTGGAGTCAATCGGACAAAATTTGTGACCTATGAAAACTTAAGTGTTTTTGATAAAATTCAATATAGCGGAAAATCCATCATGGCGGAAATTGACATCATAGGGTGCACTGAACTCAGCTTAGTCCAAGGACACCAACACCTGGTTTTTGAAAACTCATAGTGACAGGTCAAAGGTTAGGTGCGTGAGCGCACATCCAACTTTGACCTGTTGGTGGTGCTAGAGTGTATGAGGTGCTGACTTAAAACTTGATGAAATTTATCACAGGACTGTCTCTAATCAGTGTGCCAAACTTCACAACTTTTTACCAGATGGTTCTATGGGCTGCCATAGACTTCCATGGCAGAATAATACACTTCAGCAGCTACGGGCAAAAAAGGTTTTGCTAATTACAGCCTCTAGCGGTCAAAGGTTACCAGATTGGTTGTGTGTTCTCCCAATTAGGTCAGGAGTCAATGTACTTAGTTTGCTCACCAATTGGTTTTGATAGATGCTACGGATGCTGAGATATGAGCTCACTTCCTGTTTGGCGGCTTCGCCGCAAATTTTGATTGGCTGTTACGGGCGAACGGTAATACTTCCGAAGACGAAAAGTGATTAACTTTTGTGAGGCTTGGTCTGAAGATGATCTGTGTAAAATTTGGTGGGAATAAGAGAAAGTATGTGACCCCTGATACATTTTAAGGGTTTTTGATGAAATCCAAAATGGCGGAAAATCCATCATGGCGGAAAATGACGTCATAGGGTGCGTTGAACTCGGCTTGGTCCAAGGATTCCAACGATACCTGACTTTTGAAAATCGGACCTACGGGTCAAAAGTTACGTGAGTGAACACACTTCCAACTTTGGCCTGTTGGTGGCGCTAGAGGGTTCGAGTTGCCAACATGAAACTTGGTGACATGAATCATGGGACCGTCCCCAATTAGTGTGCCAAATTTCCCAACTTTTTACCAGACGGTTCTATGGGCTGCCATTGACTTCCATTGCATATAATAATAATAATAATAATAGGAAAACGTAGAAACACAATGAGGTCCTCTCTGCTTGGCCCCCAATTATGTGATCTAATCCAATTTCAGGATCCTTGTTTCCCTTTGAACAAGCCATTTTCAAGATTTGATCGAATCCGATAGCTGAAATCTGGTAACTGAAATCCGATAACCGAAATCCGATCACGTTTCTTTTGAACAATTGGGCCCAAACAATCAAAGCATATGTAAAACTAAAAAGCTATGCTACCTCATGTTTGTTTTGCTCGGACCCCGTAAATCACCGCTTGCGGTTATATTTGCATTTTAAAGTAGGCTATGCGTGCAGAATATATGTTATTTCAGAAGTGAAAGCATGGCTTTTGTTGTGGATTTGCTTTTCACCTTGAGTTACTCGCTCCTCTAAAGATCCACTCATGACAACGTAGCCGGCTGATTCGGCTGACTCGCACTCATAACAACATAACGTAACCGGCCTGCCCGGCTGATCCGACTGACTCAGGTAGGCTAGCCTACTCAGGCAACTCCATACAGAGCTTGCAATGTTTCGGACTGTCTTTGCGACCTAATTGCATTTTATAGTAGGCTAATCGTGCAGAACATATGTTATTTCAGAAGTGAAAGCATGGCTTTTGTTGTGGATTTGTTTTTCACCTTGACGAGGAGTTACTCGCTGCTCTAAAGATCCACTCATGAGAACGTAGCCGGCTGATTCGGCTGACTCGCACTCATAACAACGTAACCGGCCCGCCCGGCTGATTCGACTGACCCGGGTAGATAGCCTACTCAAGCAGCTCCATGAGCGTGCAGTTCGGACTGTCTGCACAACCTTGCATTTTAATATGCTACATCTACACCAAATCTAATTATGTCTAGGCTACATGCAGAACATTGAATGTTATTTCAGAAGTGAAAGAATGGCTTTTGTTGTGGAATTGCTTTTCACCTCGAGGAGGAGCTACTCGCTCTCGCAGATCCACTCATGACAACATAGCCGGCTGATTCGTCTGACTCGTACTCAACGTAGCCTAACTTGGCCGGCTGATCCGACTAACCCGGATTGCTACGGAGTCCCATGGTCTGCGAGTCTGCAATGTTTCCAGCTCTGCGGGAAGTTAACCAGTTATCTCGGACTGCCTGCTAACTCAGTCGCTTGAGTTGATTTGTGGAGTTGTGGTTGCCTACAAAATTGTTACATTTTTGGCAGCTACGATGGCTAGGGCTAGGAGGCTAGCTAATGTTGCAAGAGGTTTGTGTGTGGCGCTGTTTATCGTTTTAGATTGAATTGTTGTAGGACTCAACTGATCCGAGTTAATGATACTAGAGACTCGCGACTCATGGGTTAATTTAAAGACACGGGTGAAAGATCCGAGTGAGTCACGACTCAAACACCTTTAGGTCAGAGACCCATCAGATAAACATAGTGGATGTAGAAATGTACCCTCTCCCCACTGCCTTTCGGCGGCTGGCAGCAGCAAACCGATCAGACGAGCCCGAGATGATGATCCAAGTTTATCGTTGCCTACGATAGGCCTAGTGAAACTTCCCTTCACCAAGTTCAGTCCGAAATAATTATTCACCAGAAAAATAGTTTGAACGTAAACCCGACGTAGCCTACAGGAATGGCACTTGCGCCAAATTTATAGGAGTCATTGCAGATGAAAAGACGTCTTAAAATTGCGAACAATGCATACAAGGCCTTCGCGAACGACAGTGATACAGATATCGCCGAAAAGGAGTGCGTCATTGACCCCAGTTACATGCAGGGAGTAACCCGGTTTTCAACAGCAATATTCGTTTTGCACGCGAGTTGTGTAAATTCATTCTGATGGCATCAATCAATTTAATCCGGTATTTGGCGCAAACCGAATATTGCTGCTACATGTAAAGCCCGAATATTCCCTGCATGTATAACTGTGGTCATTGTGTACGGTGAATTGAATGGACACATTTAGATCGAGCATGGCAATTGCAATAGCCTATAACAGTGTTTCTCAAAGTGTGGTCCGGGGACCACTAGTGGTCCGCAAGCTATCCCAAGTGGTCCGCAAGCAGACGTGGTAAAATATAATATAGATGAGTTGTTTGCAATATTGAACCAACTTGTATGTAAATTCAAACAGTTCTGCAACATGCCTATGTATGCTACGCCAGTTTAAATCATATGAATCCTCTGACACAATAAGGCCATCCTTAAAAATATTTTCGTTTGCCGTAACCCGACCGACCCTGTCAATTTAGAACCGACCCAAATATTTATTTTTTTCCCCTTTTTAGTCCGACCGACTTGCGGTTGTAAACTTGCGTTAATACCGACCGATTGTTTTTTTACTCTAAACAACCATTACAAACGCCAATAAAATAATATTTCTTTTAGTAGGCCCAAGTATTGTGAATATAAATTGCCTACATGCAAAAGCGTGGCTCACTAAAAAAAAACCTGTGGCGTCATCTCTACACCATTGGTTTTACGATGTCACACTATGGCCTATGCTTCGTTTTCATTCACACAAACTGATAACGCTTTTACTTGGCACGAAGTTCTGGAAGAACTGTGGCCAGATCTTTTCTCATCCCTTCTCCCCTAGTCTAACGGTGACCGTGTCGGAGTATTGAAATTGGTTGTGGTCTATTCAGCATTTCTCAAAATATGGGTCCATAACATGGAGACTGCTGGTCTGTGGAGTCGTGGAGTGAAATTAGGCCCGGTGCTTCACCTGATAATTTGCTGCGCAGTTGATCAAGAAACCGCAGAACGACGATTTAAAAAAGAAAACAAACGTTTCTGCTATCGATGTCATTAAACATGGAGCCCTACAATTAAGTGGTGGTATGAGCATTCATTCAATGCGGCGTCTGCGTGAGAAACTGAAACTAATCGATGCGCGTTGGTATCAAAGCTCCGCTTCAACCTGTTGGAAGGCTATTTATTTATTTAACGAAACTTAATAGAACGGCGTTGTTTTTGGAACTTCCTTAGAAACAGAGCAGAGACTGTATAATACACTGTATAGCATTGAGTATTGTATAGTCAAATTTCAATATAACGTGGCCAAGAGCTATTGTAGCCTTCTTTCTGGGTACATGTAGATGAGCCTTATGACCCAAAAGTCTGCCATGACCGGGCCTCAGGTCAAAGAAGTTTGAGAAAGGCTGGTCTATATAACCTGCATCAGAATGAGGTTTGCAATGGTGCGTCTGAAGGCACGGGTTGAAGACCCAGTCAGTTACGTCACGATATGCACATTTGTGTAAATTCATTCCTACGTAATCACCATGACCAAAATTGTACCTTTTTTTTACTTTGAATCTTGAAAAAAAAAATATTGACCTACCTACCGACCCATTTTTATTTTTTTTTGGCTGTTACTGCAAACAAAAATATTTTTAAGGATGGCCTAAGCAAGGTGAGGCCTATTGTGTAATAATATACTGTTGAAGTACGTCTACTCTTCTTTTTTTTTTTTTAGCTAGGTGGTCCGTGAGGTTTTTTTTCATTGGTTAAGTGGTCCTTGGTCTGAAAAAGTTTGAGAAACACTGGCCTATAATAATAGGCCTACCATTTCATTTTGTTACTGCATTAACCATAGTGATGTTCTTATTGAAAATTTAAAAATACTAAAATTAAAAAGTAAATTGCATTGTGGGACTGTCAAATGATTATTGCAATCATCATTGCAAAATCACATAAAAATCCCCCAGGCTACTTGGAACATCTCTTTAAATTGTGCTCAAATACATTTCTATGGAAGATGCTAGCATGGCGAGCTGGTTTAGCCAAGGCCTAAAGATCATGAAGTATAGTATGTAAGACATTGAGCCATGAGATGTACAGTTTGAAGCCCTTAAAAGACATGCACTGTTAATTTACTCACTGTTATTTTTGTTTGATTCATCTTGAGATGTTTTAAGTTTAAATTTCAGCTCAGTGAAGCACTTAAAGCACCAACACTTCATTAAGTTACTTTTCTTGTAAAATTGTAAATCATAAGTCATAGGACAACCTATATAGGACAGTTATTAAGGAAAAAAAGTGAATCTGCTGCGGTGTTAAATGCGATGTTGTTGAAAATGTGGGTGCACCTAACTTTTGTGCTGGTGCACCTAAGAAAAAAAGTTAGGCGCACCAGTGCAACCAGTGCAAATAGTTAGTCTGGAGCCCTGCTATGGTTGTTATAGTTACCATTCATAAGCATTGATATGGAACGGTGATTCAACCTTTTTTTTACCAGATCTACTTCATAGGTGTCAGAATTCAGAATTAATAGCCAGCCCACCAGCCAATCAGAAAAGAGTATTTCTTCTCTTCGGGTGATAAGTGCTAATATAGCATGTAAACAGTGTAGCAGTAAAAACAGTAGGCCAGTGGACAGTCAGTACACAAACATGGTGGAGAAGGTGGAGAGGCAGACAGACTATGCAGAGAAGTCTATCTCTCCTCTTCCCTTTAGTGAAGCATTGAACAGTTCAATAGCCCATTGTCAGTTGTGCATGACAGTGAGCGAAGTCTCCAGCTGATCAAGCTCTTCTGCTTTGTAATAGTGCTGTGGAGTGGATGACATTCATTGTCCAAGATATTGATCAGTTTGTTCAGGGTCCTTTTATCTGATATTGAAGTGATGCACTCCAGTTCGGCTCCCACGACAGAGCCAGCTTTCCTTACCAGCCTGTCTAGTCGCCCAGCATCCTTCTTCTTTGTGCTTTCTCACCAGCATACCACAGCATAGAAGAGGACGCTGGCAACAACAGTCTGGTAAAACATCCTGAGGAACTTGCTGCAGACATTGAAGGACTGCAGCCTCCTCAGGAAGTACAGCCTGCTCTGCCCTTTCCTGTAGAGTGATTCAGTATTGCCTGACCAGTCCAGTTTATTGTCCAGGTGTAAACTCAGATATTTGTAGTAGAGATGCACCGATTGCAATATTTTGGGCCGATTCCGATTTTTCATAGAGTATGACCTGCCGATACCGATTTTAACGGATTCCGATTTCCTTTCTTCTAATCATTTTACAGCACACACACAAATAGTTATTTTCTATCTTTTCTTTAATAGAACATGTTAATACAGAAATGTAATCAACTTATCAATAATGAAATGGCTGTTAAAAAATGGAACCGGTGAGCAGACAGATTCTTCTTCAAGTCTAACTTCAGCTGCAGTATCAAACTATAATGCTTCCCAGTGTGGGACATTCATTTCACAGACTACTAACATAAATGCACTGTTATGGAACACCCATTTTTTTCTTCTCACATCCAATACCTAACTAAAGATATGAGAACAATTTTAATGATACATTTGAACATGCTACCATGGAACATATTTTCATATGCACTGATGAATTTATGGGAGGGCGAGGGAAAAGTGGGAGTAGGCTATCACGCAAACACAGGGGATGAGAACTAAAAGCGATAGGTGCTCCACCATATGAAAAAAGTGAACGTCTGTTTTGCGGTGAAAAACTTAAATCCAAATGCCGGTTAAATGCATCAATTAGGCTATAGAAACGTTCAGAGACAGCTGATTCAGTATTCAGAGCATCAGTTTTCTTCATTGTAGGCTATTATGTCAAAAGCAACTTTAACGTGTGTTACGTTTGTTCACTTTCACGACATCCACTTCTCAATCTGTTAGACTAGGGTAGGCTATTTTAAGGCATAGCCCTAGTCTACGTGCAGTAAATAGTTAGAGTATTTTTTTAAGTGGAGTAGAACTACTAGGGCTACTGTATGTTGCTGCTTGTTGACATCTTATTATCATGTAGCCTACAGTATGATCGCTAAACTTTGATTATTTTTAATGTTGCAATCGGTTATCTCCGTTCAGCTGCGCTTGTGGTTCAGCTGTGGGCACGCAATTAGCGGCAGGGATGGACGGTGATGAGCGATGTTTGCGTAGCCTAATGAAGACAGCTTAGTAAATTCCACGCAATATGGCAAAGCACAGCGTTCCCTGCATAAAAAAACTCAGTAGCCTATTAGCGCTTTCTTTGTAGCCCTACATCCAGCCCTGAGTGTTGGCCTGGTTGCTAGCTTCTTCAAACTTTGCAAGCTCAGCTGGGTGTTACAATTGCAGAGTGCATTTGACCGGCATGTCTCAGACTGACTGGCCGGTCGCCGGTCATGGCCGATCACGTGAAAATCGGCCAATTCCGGTCACCAGCCGATCTATCTGTGCATCTCTAATTTGTAGCTGTGTACCACCTCCACATTGACCCCATTAATGGAGACTGGTAGCAGAGCGGGCATAGACCTGCGGAAATCCAGCACCATCTCCTTGGTCTTCGAAGTGTTGAGTTGAAGGTGGTTGAGTTTGCACCATTACACAAAGTCCTCCACCAGGCTCCTGTACTCCTCCTCTTGCTTGTCCCTGATACACCCCAAAATTGCAGTATTGTCAGAAAACTTTGGCATGTGGCATGACTCAGTGTTGTGGCAGAAGTCAGATGTGGGTGAACAGGACTGGAGAGAGCACAGTTCTCTGTGGAGCTCCAGTGCTGCTGATCACAGTGTCAGAGAGACAGTTCTTCAGTCTGACGAACTGTGGCCGCTCGGTCAGGTAATCTGTAATCCAGGATACCAAGTGAGTGTCCACACCCATCTGCAAGAGCTTGTCTACCAGTCTAAGGGGTTGGATGGTGTTAAAAGCACTTGAGAAATCAAAGAACATGATTCTCACAGCACTTTTCCTCTTGTCTAGGTGAGAATGTGTCCCGTGTAGGAGATAAGTGATGGCATCGTCCACGCCCACTTTCTCCTGGTATGCAAACTGGTCTAATGCACCTAGGGTCTGAGTATACACAAGACCAGTCGCTCCATTGTCTTCATCACGCGTGATGTTAGAGCGACAAGCCTGTCATTAAGCTCACTTAGGTGTGACTTCTTAGGGACGTGGGGTGTGACATGATGTTTTCCACAGTGTTGGTACTCGTCCGAGATGGTGACTCAGGTTGAAAATGTGCTTCAGCAGCACAGCAGCACAGACCTTGAGAAGCCTTGGACACAGTTGCCTTCCTAGGGTGAAGTTTCATCAGCTGTCCTCTGACCTGATCTGCCGTGATGATGGGGGGGGGGGGTGCGTCTGAGGGGGTTGACGGGTGGCTGGAGACTGATGACTGTTGACTGAAGCCATTGTTGTCGCACTGTTAGTGGTCACCATGTGGGCGATGGGTGCGATAGCCTGTGATGGTGGGGGTGAGTGTTGCACTGGGAGTGAGGGGGGAGGTGTGGGTTGGGCAGACAAGCAAGCAAGCAAGAGCAGTGTCTGAGTCAGCAGGGGGTGGTGGATAGACCACTGCCATTGGAGCTGGAGCAGGGCAGTCAAACCTGTTGAAGTGGTTCAACTGGTTCGCCCTGTCCAGATCTCCCTTCACAGAGCTGCTGCCAGTGATTCATTCCATCCCATACTTCCTTCATGTAATTATTTTGCAACTTCTGTTCCACCTTCCTTCTATAGTCCTCCTTAGCCTCTTTCAGCTTGGCTTTGAGTTCCTCCTGTACGCGCCTCAGCTCTGCCATGTCCCCTCTGAACGCCTCTTTTTCCTATTGAGAAGGGTCTTGACATTGCTGGTTATCCATGGCTTGTTATTTGGAAAGCAGCATACAGTTCTTGTGGGAACAACAATGTCCATACAAAGTTCAGGTAGTCAGTTGTGCAATGTGTGACCTCCTCTAAGACGTCCCAGAGATCGCAATAAAGGCATCAGTGTGTTGAGTTTGGAGCCTTGCAATTGTAGCGAGAATGACGTCACACGCTGTGTCCAGGAGGGCTCGTGGTGGAACGTAAACACAGACAATGGTGTGCGAGAACTCCCTCGGCATGTAGTATGGTCTGAGACTAACTCCACATCCTTATAGCATACAGTCTCCTTCACTGTGTCCATGTCCGGGATTGCACCATCAGTCGTTTATGTACAGCATCAGTCCACCTCCCTTCTTTTTGCCAGAAAGATTATTGTCTCTGTCCAAACGAGCTACACTGAAGCCGAGCAGCTCAACGTTAGAAGTGGGGATGTAGCTAGTTAGCCACGTCTCCGTAAAGCATAACAGACTACACTCCCTATACAACTTCTGGTTTCTTACCAGGGCAGCCATTTCTTCAGTCTTGTTAGCCAGTGTGGTAACATATAATAATAGGCTATCAAGTTGATTTGCTCATTTGCACCTCAAGTTTGTGTTGCTAACCTACCTAGGCTATGGGATTTAGGTCTGCTATTGGGTTTAATTTCATTTAGAAATAGGCTGCGCAACCTTGGCAAACTTTTACATCTGGAGAGAGCTCCTTGCTCCATTGCAATACACTTATATCTTCTATGAGGGTGATTCTCAGGAAATCCAGATTTAGAAGGTGTCCAGCATCAGAATTTTTAAAATGCCCTTGAAGCCAATTTTCTTTTTGCACTTATAAGATTAAGGTATGAACTTACTATAACCATTATTTTCAGAAGATTTAAAAAAATATTTCCTATATATTTATTTACATTTTTCTAATTATTACTTAATTTGTAAAGAAGATGGATGTTTCGGTAATGAGAGCCGTTTCGGGAATGAGGATCAATGTTTCGGAAATGAGATTTAGTTCAATACATTCACTGTTGACAAAGTTGGGGCAGCCGTGGCCACTGGTTAGCACTTCGGACTTGTAACCAGAGGGTTGCCGGTTCGAGCCCTGACCAGTAGGCACAGCTGAAGTGCCCTTGAGCAAGGCACCTAACCCCTCACTGCTCCTCAAGCGCTGCTCACTGCGCCGGGATCAGTGTGCGCTTCACCTCACTGTGTGTTCATATGGGGTTTTCTGAGCAAGTCCATATGCTGAAAACATCTTGTTTTATGTCTATTCTTTGACCATTTGAGTAAAAATGGTTTAAACATCCATTATTACAGTATGGTAGAGTATTAAATCATTATCCATATACATTTTTTTGTACAATTTTAGTATTTGACAAAATACTGGTTACACCAACTGACCATAAAACATCTACAGCAATAGGACAAGGAATTGACACAGAAAATAGGCATCAAGGTAAACTGAATTGGATATTTTAATATATATTCATATCATTCATCATAACATTTCAAAAATCATTTCATAACATCAATGAAGAAACAGGATTAACCTGTGTTCTATTGGATTTCAGTTCAGTTCTCATACAGATAAGAGAGATAAAGGGCCTGTGGGGTGTGGTCTGACACATGATCTAAACATCGTTGTCTTACACCATCTAAAAAACATTATGCCACAGACCAGGGAAAACCTTGTCTACAGCGAAAGGTGCATATGAAGCACAGCTGAAGACAAAATGTCACGAGATGTAAGCAGCAACTGCAGGATAAATGTCCTTAGGTCTTTTATTCAGTCATTTGAACATTATTGGGGCAAGTGTTTATTTTGTCAAGCTAAGTTTTCGATGGTAACCGATTGTCGGTCAATAGTGAAAGTAATTAACTGTGTATAACTTTTTTGTCGTTGACTATAACACCACAAAGTTAGTTTCACTTTGCCTATGCATTCAGATAACAAACGAGTGCAGATGTGTGAAGCCTATAATCTGGTAGGTTTTAGTAAGGCATGGTTTAGTGTAATACCTTCAAATGCTTTGCTGACTATCAAAATACTGATGCGTGTTTGAAGTTGCACTGCTTGTTGTTAAATGGAATGACCGATGTCATTCTCATTGGTTTAAAAGATGTTACACCCAAAACACACCCATGACTGATTAAGAAGCTGCCTTTTTGTGCCAGGTGCCTGACATTTGATAACAAAACCACCCTGAATGTGGCCTGAACAAACCCCTAAATGTATTTACGCTATTCGCTAGTGACCATGCGTTTGAGATCGCTAAAATAGGGCCCAAAGTGTGTGTGAGAGAAAATAAGAGTGAAAGAGTGGGTATGATCATCATCATCTTAACAACCAACCAACAGCAGGATCTGCATTCACTTGTGCTCTGTGGCGAGACACGTTTTCCTTGCTTGAAAGTGGCATCTATTGGGGGACAAGAAGTACACTTTACTTATAATAAATGTACTTATATTATTTATTTATAATTAACATACTATTTACATACATCATAATAAAATATTATGGAAGTTAAAATTTAAAATAAAAAAACTGACATTTCAAAAATCGCTTAAATTACAATCTGATTAAACCCTTTTAAAGCTACTGTTCATGCTTTAAAAGGGTTTAATCATTTTTGAAATGTCAGTTTTTTTATTTAAAATTTAAACTTCCATAATTAATCACTATTTAAATTATAAAAATAATATAATTGGCACCTAAAATGATACTCTTGGCCCTGAATCTGATCAAACAGAAAGGAGTCAAATGGTGTAACCGGTTACACAATTTGACATTTCTATTTAAAAGCAAAATTTAAGGACAACTATGCACACACACACACACACACACACACACACACTTGACCTTTATGTGAATATCCAGTTTTTACATTAAACAGTTTTTACATTAAATTCAATATTTTATGATTATGATTTATCCATATTTTTAGGAGTTCATACCATTTGACATACCTAAGCTTGCCTGACCATGGCTTAAAACACTATTTTGTTACTTTTTAAAGAGAGTTAATAACCTTGACTCATAGCAGTGTGGGTCTTCAAGGGTCCTTCTCTGACAATTTTCTGTCACTTGATCTTGTTACATAATACTTAGTCAGGAACGGCCCGGGGATTGAACCTGGGTCTCCCACGTAGCAGGCAGACGCCTTACCACAAGACCAGAGGTGACTCAAATGCAGAGTGAGGCAGACAACAGAAGTCAAGTTCAGAAGTTTAACGCACAGAAGATCCGGTAAATTCAAAATGTCCAATGTCCATAAAAAGTTCAAGGCAAAAGGCTAGGTCAAAGTCCAAGGAAAGTTTAAAAAAAAAAAAACAGAGTCCAAAAAGTCAAAAAATATCCAGAGAGCAAAAACATACAAAAGAGCAATCAGAGACTTACAAGCAGTGTGATCTTCATGTGACAATACCAAGACTGAGCACAGGCCAACAAACAGAGGGGGCTTATAAAGGCAAACAAATGAGATACAGGTGACATGCAATTAACTTAACAAGGTCAACTCAACAAAAAACATGACTTACTGTAGCAAAAGATGACACAGCACAAACAGAGGGGCACAATGAGGCCATCTGGTGGTGAAAGTTCAGAAGAAGCCCCAAAACCTCACACTTACAAAATGGCTCCTTAAATGGTGGTTACACCACTTGACATTTTAAGTGGTTGATGTGACAGACATGATTCCCCATATTAATTAAAACATTCAGAACAATGGGGTTTCATTACTTCTATTATATATAGAAAAGTTCTCGTGCAAGATCATGCCAGATTATTGGACTATCAGACTATTTCAGCGAATTTAAGTAATTATTTGGTTTATGTTTTTGTGGTTACACTGTATTGACATTTTTACCCAAATTTATTTTCAAATTTAAACAATTTCAAGTAGTGTTAGTGTTAGAGTAGTCTTAATTTTACCATTTTCTTTACACTTCCGATACCTGGAAAAAAAAAAATGAATGAAAGGTGAAATGCAGTAAGCACTGCATACACATGTCTGTGTGTGAAAGAGAGTGAGAGAGTATTTGACTGTGTGAAAAAGAGTGTGTGTATAATATATAATAATTATGTCAGCCTTTATGTTTGCATGTCAGAATCAGTGTGTGTGTGTGTGTGTGTGTGTGTGTGTGCGTGCATGTGCACGCATATGCATGCATGTTTGTGTGTGTGCTTGTGTTTCTGTGTATGTGCGCGTGCATGTGTCCGTGAGTGTGAGTGCAAGTCTTGGTCAAAACAATGAATCCAAGCTTTTCCCTATTATCACCCTGTCCCCTAACCTCTCTCTCTCCTTTCTTCTGTAATCCTCAAGTAACACTGGATTGCTGTATATCTTTTCCCTATGCTTTGCCAGCCTGTCTTTCGCTGATGCCCTTTTCTTTTCAACTGATGCTTGCCTGTAACAAAATACACAATAGCCATCTTGAATGTAACATCTCGTAAAAAGACATAGAAACACGTTGTTTCACAGTAAAATGATTTAATATTAAACTAGATGTATCGCATAGCGGTACAAAATATGACCGCCGCTCAGTCCTGTACATCCGTTCCGGGAAAATAAATCACACTTCAATTTGTCTCCATATTTTACTCCATCCCCCACTCTTGAAACTTTTGTGTATGCTTGTTTGGCATGCCTGAGTGTGTGTGTGCGGCTGCACAGAAAGTAGCCTACTGGTGCTGAAAAGGTGAATAGATTGTAGAATAGCCAAAGAAGATGTAGCATTGTTATAAAACCTTTAAAATCTCAACAATCACAAGTAGGGCAGTTCATCACAGTTCATCCATTGCAACTGGATTGATGAAAGGTCACTTACACCTGTAGGCTACATTGTATTTGGGAAAAGCAAAAGGTATCAGCATAATGTTATTTATTTATTTATTTATTTATTTATTTTTTATGTATTTATAAACAAAAACATCTCTGTCAGTTCCATGCCGTTTTCAACAGCTATCAAAAACAAAGGTCATTTTTGGATGGATGGATTTTTTGTGGATGTTTCTTCTTCTACATAAGATTTTAGTCATCTTTAGTTCATGTAATACTTTATTGTCAATGCACAAATTAAGTAACAGTAGTCTGAAACGAAATGCTGTTTTACATCTAACCAGTGGTGCAAATAACTGACATGTCCAAATGGGCCTTGATGAAATGCGTCGCTAGACTGTTCATACACATTTTAACGGGCCAAAGTTGAAGAGCTTTTGTCCGTGCAAATATAGGCTGATTCATGTTCACTTGCATTGTGTAACTGAGGTCCATGGCTAGTCTGGCTTTCATCAGACCAAGCTCAATCTTTTAAGAAATCACAAAAAAAAAATAGCGGGCAGATCAGGCTGGGTTCACCCAGCCTAGTCCATAGGCACCCAATATTGTTTAATTTTCCGATTGAGATATACACGCTCTGGCTATTCTAAATGCAAAAATGCATCAGGGAGTTGTGACAAAACGGTAACTAACAAACTAGATCCTATTAGAAAGCTGTTAGCTTCCCTAAGCTACAGGTAGGATTATAAGGTAGGCCTATTTACAACATAAATTGTCAATAGGCTATGCTGGCGACTATGCTGGGGGGGGTGCAAATCACAAATGAGTGATTATGGGCCAGGTTGATGTGGGCCCTTGAGACCAACATACCATAAAAGATTATTCATCCTCAGTGCCACGGTTCAGGTAGTTATTTAGGAAAAACTGTTTTTTTTTGCGGTTCGGGGGGCCCAGCACGGGGGGTATGGTGGTGGCCCCCGGGGACGAAACAACATTTTTTGTAAAAGTCTAGTGGGGCTACATACCCACCAAATTTCATGTGCCCCGGTGGTTCGGTGTCCCGGGTATCGTTGACCAAAAATTCAGGAAGTAGATGACGGGAAAAATTCTTGAAATGTGTGCGTGTACAAGTTTATGTTTATGTGTGTGGGTGTGTGTGTGTGTGTGTGTATGTGCGTGCTTGTGTGTTTGCCTGCGTATGTGTGTTTGTGCATGTGCATGCATGCGTACATATGTCTACTGTGTGAGTGTGTCATACGTATGATTACTGTAAATGTGTGTGCGTGTGTATCTGTTTATGCACATGTGTGCACATGGAATGGGTTAACATGACCCCTGGAGGCAAATATACGGAAAAAATTGGTCATCCTAGGCCCTACGGTTCTCAAGATATTCACAGAAAACTGTGTCTGCCCTACCCTCCTTTCAGGGGGTCCAGTACAGCGGGGGGGCTACAGATCAAAAACGAAAACCGATGGTTCCATGCTATCCATGTGGGGTTACATGCCCACCAAGTTTCGTGTACCCCGGTCTTTCAGTGTCCCGGGAATCCTTGTTGGTGTATAGTCACTAAATGTACACATAAATTATTTTATTGTAAGGCCCCCCATGAACGAAAGTTCACAAAACTTGGCATGCATTTGGAGGGTGTCATAATGATCCTACACTTTCAATTTAAATTGCAGTTTTGACCATGTCAGCCAGAGATATTGTGATGAAAACACCTACTTTTTTTGCTTTTTTTTTTTTTAACTAGGTGGCGCTATACATGAAATAAGTGGTAAGACCAACATACAAAAAAAAGGTGGACCTCCTAGGCCCTACGGTTCTTGAGATATTCACAGAAAACTGTCTCCGGCCACCTACAGGCCAGTTGGTGTATAGTAACATAAATTAATTTATTGTGTGGCCCCCCATGAACGGAATTCGACGAAACTTGGCGTGCATTCAGAGGGTGTCATTCGCTGCGCGGCGGTCATGATAATATTACATTTATATTATATTATATATTATTATATTATATACATTTTATAGTAGGTGGCCTGTACTGCATTCACACAGTTTTTTGTGGAAGCACTACATGAAAATGAAAATGATCCCTGCTGGGGGGGTTGTAATAGCTATTTTGTTTACACAATCTGTTCAAATGTTAAAGGCAAATATCAAGTTATATTGAAATGAGTAAGAGTTTCATGAGTCTTATTACTTATTTCATTAGTCTCATTACCATTAGTCTCATTCTCATTGCCGAAACATTGAGTCTCCACCGCAACAGGCCCTCAATTGTTGCGGTGGATGTTAATGGTGTTGCGGAGGATGAGTGACCTTAAACATTCTTGCTAACTGTGGAAGCACCATGAGGGTTAGCTAAACTTTCCCGCACTTTTTATATTTAGACCATAATGGGGTATATAATAATACAAAATTAAAACGGCAACATTTTCTAAAACTTCACAAACTCATGTTTCGGTAATGAGAACAAAAAAGTTGTGTAGGTACTATGACAAACAACATTTTAACTTTTACCTGGAGAGAAAAAATAAGAACTGCTTACCTGGTAGCCATCTTGAGTGTCACAGTCAATGACCCAATCACCCTTCCAACAAAATTCCTTGAAAATGTAAGTTCCTTGAGGACTTAAAAAATGATGTTGCGGAGGATGAGAAAATTGGTCTTGGACACATTTATATTCCTTATTATTATCAAGACATTTACCAATGATCACCAAATACCACATGTTTCTTTACTGTAAATGTTTATAGAATAACATGCACTAAAGCTTTTTCTTTTTTATATTTTTTAGTTATTAATATTTCCATCTCAAAGACCCCAAATCCAGTCATGGACATGTTGCGGTAATGAGAAATTTCCCCTTAAATGTGGAAAAAACAACAAAATTGGTATTTATGATGATATTTGAAATCATGTTCAAAATAGTACATGGAGAGATGTTTATAACCATATCCTTTTGATAGCATTTACTTTTATCGTCAAAATGCTTCATGACACCTTATGAGTCTAATTTTGCGAGAATGACCCATGATCCCTTCTCTGATTTTCTTCAAGTTTTTTTTTTTTTTTTTGATCTAATGACATAGAAAACATAATGAATTGCATCCACATATCCTTATGCGCTATGTGCAACTATTATTCACTAGCCTAAATCTGTGAGACTGAAGGCTAATTACTCACATATTTCTTAAAGTAACAGGCACTCAATTACACCTAGGCTTACACACCACCAATGTGCACTCAATTAGCCCTACACACCACATTAAAGATTTGCCTATGTGTAATAGTTTAAAAATCAATATGAAGTATTCAAATTACTAAATATTTTTACTATAGCTACTAGTAATTATGCAGATTAAAAAATACTATACATTATTAACAAAATATACACTTTATATGAATTCCAAGATATATGAGATATAAACATATTAAATAAGCCATAATTATGTATTTGTGTGTGTGTGTGTGTGTGGAAAGAGTCAAGCAGAATCTAGGATGGCCACTGGTGTCAATGATCACATTCAATATTACTGATGATGTCAAGGTGGTGGGGGCCCCCAAATCAAATACATTTTTTAAGAAGTATCGAAGAAGTATCGAAATTGCAATTCTTGACGTGGTATCACTATCGAAAGCTAGCCTATCACTCTGATAGCAGCTAAGAAAATATAGGCTACGCTCACTCCGTTAGGAGGCAACTCTCTCAGTTCGCACTAGGCTACTTCAGCTGGAAGTTTTAACAACTGTATAGTGTGTAAGCTTTTGTTCTGCTGACGGTGGCGCTGCTATCTGACTGTTATCATCCAGAACCGTACAATAATGAAATTATTCCACCTAGCCGTAACAAAGTTCAAACTAGTCACTGACATGGTAACCGACAACATTTTTTTTTAATGTAACCTAGACCTAGTATCTAATGTTACGTGGGAATTGCAAGAAAACGAGTGAAAACAATTCCTTAGTTTAACCACACAAGTGCATGTGTCATTTATTAAAATGGTAGAAAAACTGAATCAAAGACGGCACTGTCCATCAACAAAAACAGCATGGAGTTAAAACGTAATTTAAAGGGACAGCGATCACTCAAGACAGGCCTACACCACAACTGAGTGATGAACGTGAAATCCTTTGAATAGCTTACAAAACACTGTTTTTAGGTGACAACTGCGTGAAGAACCACGCCAATCTAGTTAATGGTGAATTAAGTTTATGACATTCACATTTAAAGCATTCAATAGCCTATGAAAACAGTCTGTTAAATTGTTCTCATAAAAGGAACAGCAGGCCTGCAAAATATTCCAAATAGGCTAGTTTTATTGCAGTGACTGACAGAAAACTTATACTGCAACATATAAGTTTAAACAAAAATTTGAAAACATCTGTGACAGGAGGTTTTTTTTGGGGGTGGACAAACTCTGTAACACCTACCTGATTCCACAGTCAATGTTCAGTATTGGCCTATAATTTAGCCTATAATATTGACATTTGAATCCATGAAAATTAACCAAAATCTATAATTTCCTATCGACAACAGACCCCAGTAACACATCGAATCGCATTGCAACAAATTTTGAAGTATTGAAAAGAATCGAATCGTTGGCTTAAGGAATCGATATTGTAACGAATTGTGATTAAACTTGTGATTTACACTCCTAAATGGCATCCTTATAATTACTGTTGTTTTGGGAAGGAGTAATGCAATAAAATCATAGTTTTCAATTTTTGCATTAGTAAAGCAGTCCACTGATGTGCATGTTTTCACTGACTGCTTTAGTGTCAAATATGCAACAACAATACCATACCAAGAAATCAATAATAATGGTTTTATATATCCATATAATTATAATAATTATCATTTTTCACCACACTTTGGCTTTTAAGTGTCATTTGTTTTTAAGAAGTGCCAAGGTTATTATTCACCTTATTAGGGCTAAAGGCTATGGTTAGGATAACTCAAGGGCTAGGGTTAAGGTAAGGACAACTGAAACTCAACTCGACACTACAAAAAAAACCTTGTTGACTTAATGATCACAATTATTATTAGTGTACTGTAGGGGCACCACGTTGTACATAATTCACAGTTACGAGGATTAAAGTTTCCCCTGAGTTCGGGCTTTTAAACCTATTCTAAGCATAGTGTCAACTCCTTTACACTGGTGACCCCGACGACTTTGGACGGTAATACTGGAGTTTTGGGAAGGACATGCGGCAGTGTGGTTTGCTCAGGCAGAGGCTCAATTCGCGATCAGAAGGATAACCGACGATGCTACGAAATATTATTATGTGGTTGCGGCTCTGGGTAGCTCAATCGCTGTCAGAGTGGTGAGTTTGCTGCAAAATCCTCCGGATGAGGATAAATATGACTGCCTTAAAGAGCTTTTGCTGGGGACTTTCGAGCTGAACGATTCCGAACGTGCCCGCCGTTTGCTTGCATTGAACGGCTTAGGTGACGCAAAACCATCGGAACTAATGGACCACATGCTGTCTCTCCTTGCCGACCATTCGCCTTATTCACCCGGCTGCGATAACGAGGCTGAGGGGTACACTTGCCATTACACCTCAGTCCAGCAGATGGTGGTGTTAATGCACTCTGTTTGCAAACTGCCGAAAAAGAAGAATGGTTCACTGGACTGTTCTTCTTCAGTGAATAGTTTTTTAGCAGTTTGCAAACGGAGTGCATTACCACCACCATCTGCTGGACTGAGGTGTAATGACAAGTGTACCCCTCAGACTCGTAATGGCCGCCGGGTGAATAAGGCGAATAGGCCGTGTTTCATATTCAGAGAGCTCTTTCTTCAGCAGCTGCTTGGTGGTTCTCACATCAAGGACTTCCGCGACCTGGCTAAAGAGGCAGATACGTTTTTTTCAGTCATGCAGCCAGGGCTTAAATTTCACTGCGGGATTGCGGGTATTGCGCATAATTTGTTTAACTCTAGCCATCATAATGCGAGAAATTCCCGCATACACTTACTTTTACAGCCTGTCTGATGACGTTAATATAATCATAAAGTGGCGTGAATGCGGTGCTATTGACCGGACGGATCAACTACTGAGTTGAATTGAACATAGCCTCATGCAGACGCAGAGAGAGAGAGAGAGAGAGAGAGAGAGACTTTGCCCTTACGCAAATAGGCTACGCAACAATGGCAAACTTTTACATCTGGAAAGAGCTTCTTGGTAACTATCCTGCTAGAAAGATTGTCTTCGACTTGTTCGTTTTTTGAACATTTATTGTATCTAATGACATAGAAAACATAATGATTTGCATCCACATATCCTTATGCACTATGCACAACTTTTATTCACTAGCGACTAGCCTAAAACCGTCAGGCTGAAGGGAGGCTAATTACTCTCACGTATTTTCTTAAAGTGACAGGCATTCAATTACACCTACTCCTCACCAATGTGCCCTCAATTAGACCTACACACCACATTAAAGATATGTCTAAGTGTTATAGGTTAAACGTTAAAATGAAGCATTCAAATTACTAAATATGTTTAGCTACTAGTAATAGTAGTAGTAGTAGTACTAGTAAAATGCTATACATTAAAAAATACATTATTAACTAAATACACTCTATATGAATTAAAAAATATATGAAATAGAAACATATCACATAAGCCATCATTTTCAGTGTGTGTTTGTGTGTGTGTGGAGAGAGTCAAGCAGAATCTAGGATGTCCACTGTTGTGAATGATCCCACTACAGTATATATTACTGATGACGTCAGGGTTGTGGGGGCACCATAATCAAACACTTTTTAAAAAAAGTATCGAAGAAGTATCGAAGGCCTGTGTTTCTACTATGCTCGTTTAGGACCTAAGGCTACGAAGTGCCGCCCACCCTGCCGTTTCAAAGCATCGGGAAACGGGAGGGCCGGCGCTCATTTACAGCAATGAGTGTCGGCCATACAGGCGGTTTGCTGTTCGTCACCGATGCTGTTTCCGGACGTCGTTTTCCTCTGTGACACAGGTGCGCAGGTAAGCGTTTTGCCTGCTACAGACTTGGACATTCAACAGGGGAAACCAGGTCCCGTCTTGGAGGCTGCGAACGGTAGCTCCATCCAGACTTTCGGTGAGCGCAGTGCCATGGTGTGTTTTGGTGGACAGCAGTTTAACTGGAACTTTGTGGTGGCTAGATTGTCCACGCCCCTACTAGGGGCAGATTTTCTTTGTGCTCATGGCCTTCTGGTGGATGTCAAAAACCGACGCCTGGTCAATGCCGAGACCTTTACCTCACTCCCTTGCACGCTAGCAGTTCGAGTTCGTCCCGTCTGTCTAGCACCTTTGCGGCTGATGAGTTTTCACGCCTCCTGGCCGAATTCCCTGCCCTCACCCAACCCACTTTCTCATCCGGCGTGGTCAGACATGGTGTGGAGCATCACATCGCAACAGTGGATCCTCTGGTTTATGCACGCGCTAGGCGTTTGGATCCTGCAAAGCTCGCCATTGCCCAGGCAGAGTTTGAGACGCTGGAGCGCCTCAGCATTATGCAGCGTTCTAACAGCCCTTGGGCTTCACCACTACATATGGTTCAGAAGCCTGGCGGTGGCTGGCGTCCATGCGGTGACTACCGTTGCTTGAATGAGGCCATTACACCTGACCGCTACCCTGTTCCCCATATTCAGGACTTTTCTGCTCGCTTGGCTGGTAAGGTGGACCTCATCCGCGGTTATCACCAGGTGCCGCTGCATCCACAGGACGTGCCCAAGACTGCTGTCATCACTCCTTTTGTTTTTTTTAATTCCTCCGCATGCCATTTGGATTAAAAAATGCCGCCCAGACGTTCCAGCGACTCATGGACAGTGTTCTGCGTGACTTGCTGTTCGTTTTTGTGTACTTGGATGACATCCTCGTAGCTAGTACTTCCAAAGTTAAACACTTGCGCACCTCAGGGTTCTGTTTCAGCGTCTGGACGATCACGGACTGATCATCAATACAGCGAAGTGCCATTTCGGTTTGTCTGCCATTGACTTCCTTGGCCACCATGTCACGACCGAGGGGGCGGCTCCGCTAGCAGCTAAGGTGGAGGCCATTGGCCAGTTCTCGCGACCAGCCACGGTCAGGGCCCTACAGGAATTTTTAGGCATGGTGAATTTCTACCACCGCTTCGTTCCACATGCAGCTCACCTCATGCGTCCCCTCTACGAGGTGCTTAAGGGTAAGGCTGCTAAACACACCATCAACTGGACAGGGGAAAGGACTCAGGCGTTCATGGACACCAAAGCGGCCTTGGCCAATGCCACCATGCTTGCCCACCCATCCTGAGATGCACCCATCGCCATCACAACTGACGCCTCTGACTATGCGGTAGGTGCCGTCCACGAGCAGCTAGTTGATGGTGCTTGGCAGCCGCTGGCCTTTTTCAGCCGGCTGTTGCGCCCAACGGAGAGGAAGTACAGCATGTTTGACCGGGAGCTGCTGGGCCTTTTCCTGGCCATACGACACTTCCGTTTCCTGCTGGAAAGCCGGTCGTTCACTGCCTTTGTGGACCACAAGCCTTGAACCTTTGTCATGTCCAAGGTTTCGGAGCCAGCGTCAGCTTTCTTTTATTTCAGAGTTCACAACGGATATTCGTCATGTGGCAGGAAAGGACAATCAGGTGGCAGACTGTCTTTCTCGTTGTTTTGCGGGGGCAGTGCATCTTGGAGTGGATTATGCACGTATGGCGGCGGACCAGGTCCATGACGCTGACGTTCAGGCGTACAGGACTGCCATCAGTGGATTGCGTTTGGCGGACGTTCCTTTAAGCGGCGCGGGTGTCTCTCTGCTGTATGATGTTTCCACAGGTCAGGCCCGGCCCGTCCCGTCGTCCCTAGCAGTTGGCGCAAGCAGCTCTTTGATGCTGTTCATGGCCTTTCTCACCCCGGCAGGAGAGTGTCACAGATGCTGGTGGCAGCAAAATTTGTTTCACATGGCCTCAAAAAGGATGTCCGTGACTGGGCCGCTGCCTGCCTTGAATGTCAAGGTGCACCGTCACTCCAAAGCCCCTCTGGAAACTTTTTAGTGTGAGATGAAAAGGGCAATGTCGGAAATGTGCTAAAAAATATTAATAAATTAATAATCGAATTATTTCATAAATAATAAATAATTTCTAATCGGGTTGTACTGATATGGAAACATGAAATTAAAGGAAATAATTTGTAAACTCTATAGCAGGCTATGTTTTTGTTAAAAAATAAGCTACCCACAATGCAGCGGGCAGCCAGAATATCTGGCGCGTTAGTTTCGTGGAATAGGCTATGTAGAAGGCTACGCAAACATTGGGACACTGTCCAAAAGGACTAATTAAAGCGATCAAAGAAGAGAAGCGAGAGAAACAGAGCAGGAGACAGGTAATGATGGGATGGGGGGCAGAATGATGGAGGTAGAGCGCAGGGGAGTAAAAAAAAGGACGAAACTGCGGGAAGAAAACGGAAGTAGCCTATGATGAGGCATATAAGGCCTCGGCTTCAAGTTAATTGGGAGACAGACTGCCCAAAGCCACAGTGCGTGGTTTGCAGTGAGGTGCTATCTAACCAGTCTAATGTTGTTCTCCACACTGTTTTTTTTTTTTTTAGCGTGAGAGCTCATAGACAAGTTGCATATTTTGATTTTGCTATTTGTTATCATATAGTGTGGCTAATTAAACATGATGCCTGGAATGCGTCAATAGAATGTGTTACTTTTCGGATGGTGGGGGTACGCGAGCCGAGTCAGGATGTAGCGGATGTAGGTGGTCCGCGGGAAAAAAAGTTTGGGAACCGCTGTAAGTAGTAAGTGGTGCTTTGCATACCCCCCCCTAAAAAAAGGGCTGCTGCTTGATGTTGTGTTGGTAGTAAAAAATATTGTGGAGGTAGTAAAAAGTAGTAAATTCAACTCTATGATTGCTGCATATACCCTGTTATTCATTCATGAGCAGCATTCATTCACACCAGCTTATGAGCAGCCCTTGCCTGGACATTGCTTGGCTCCTTTATGGCCTCCTTACACCAAACAACTTTGACAATATATGGGAAAGATTCTTGTAAGATAGAGTCTTTTGAGTAAAGCTTGAATGAGGGGCAGTAGTTAAGTGTGCTTGCAAAGCAGCACACTTATTGTTCTTCTTAAGTTTTCTTATTAATATTATTATTATTCCCGTCTCCCTAATTTTTTTCCAGCTCATGTGCCTAGGCCCTTTGAGACAGAGACACCGTTCCAACTTTAAAACGTCCGGGCAGTACCGGTGTAACTTGCTCGAGAAGATGACATCAAGTGGGCGTGCCGTTCGTCCGCCATATTGGATTGAATAGAAAGCGAAACAAAATTTTCACAGGTCACAAATTTGGTCCGAACGCCATGAAACTTGACGTACATCATCATTGGACCAAGCCTCACAAAAGTTACTAGAAGGATTTTTGATTTTCGAAAGCGTTTGCCCGTCATTGCCAAACGAAATCGGTGGCGAAGCGCCGAAACAGGAAGTCATCCATATCACAGGAACACTGTCACATATCGATACCAAATTTTGTATATGAACTGGGGACTCCAGTGTGAGGGTGCATAAGCTAAAAAAAAAAAAGAAATATTCCAAAAGTTTCCATCATTTCGCAAAACACCCACAGGTATTTGGTAACTCTCACCATTAACCTATGCACCATTCACTTTCTATCACAATGCCTTTCAAGTATGCCCAATATCTCTGTGTAGCCACAATGTCTCCGGGCAACCTTGCCCAATCATGAAATCCTTGCTCTGCCATGGGATAGTATGGACTTTCAAACTGAAATAGCAAGGAGAACAGTAGCTATATATAGCTTACATAATAGAGTTGTTTTCACATTGACGGTATTCAAATTAAATGTTTCATTATTGTTAAATATCATGATGGGAGAGTATTATTAAAAATGTTACAAGTATGCAAATTCATATGTTTACGGGAAATTAGGTTTTACTGGGTTGTTTTGTTGTAAAGACATGCAAGGCATTCTGGGCCGTAATGAACAGTGGTCGGCAGCACTCCATAGGCTACGTATTAATATGAATAGGTGTTTCTGTAAACCTAGGGACAATAAACAGCTATCTCTGTTACTAAAACGAGCTGGTAATCGCTCATTGAAGAGGGAACTATGATAAAAAGATTGTTTTCCTAAAAGCATGGTGTTGACAAAAGAATAAGCAGGAAATGCCACGTTAATCTTAAAATAGCCTATAGCCTCTGAACGCTAGGTGGCAACGTTGTATTACATTTCACTAAATGCGGTGGAATTAGTGTGAGATTAACAAGGAAGGAAGGTGCAAATATTATGTAATTTATCATGGGAAATTATTGGAAATGTTATTTCTTGTTTATTCTAATTGCAAACCACACACATCCATTCGTAATCACACGTACACATTTAATACTGGAAGACTGTCATTTTGTTTATTTGATGTTGCTTAGCAACGGGGACAGACTTTCAGAGCAAAGATTCTAGAACAGAGCTTCAGAGAGACACGTTTTGAGTTCGTGGCCAAGTAGGCTACCTAAAATATTGGTTTCCATGTGTATGTGCTGGATGTGCTTCCTTTATGAAAGTAAGTGTTTTATACAGTTAACGTGACAGACATCATGAGTCATGTTGTAGTGGTCCACATAAATGTGCCCCTTCTGTTATTAGAATGCTAAGCGGAGATTTAACATCATTCATTTCTTGTGTGGCTAGAAGCTAGCTAGCTAGGTCATAGGGACGAGATGTTGCTGTAACGTTATGAGATTTATGTTGCTTAGCGTAATACCATGGTCATTTGAAATGAGATGCTTGTACTCGTAACTTCGTCACTCGTAACTTTAGGACTCCTATTTTTTTTTACTAAGAGTAATTCAGGAAGCATTTTAGCCCTAAAAGTAGCGCCTGAGTCTGTGACCGCTTAAGCGAGGACTCCTAATAAGACCGATTCACAAACAATGTTTTGTGGTGGCATTTCACGTCGCGATGTTTTGAAATGCGTCTAACAATCACGAGGGAACAATTTTGCATTGTAGGCATAACTAAGGGATGCAGTAACACCACCAACAACCAAAACTAGCCTACTCATTGTTTACATGTAAATGTAAACGTTTCATTGTGAATCAAATTAAAAGATTCTCCTCTTTGCAAACAGATTAATTTAATAATGTTGCTGCGTGAATCACGGTAAGCGCGAATGAAGTGGCCACTTCTTAATAGGAGTCACTGTATGGAAATAGGCTAAGTAAAATAGAGATGTTTAAAATAAGATAAAGTTAGGATATGCCCGCTTGACAACGGCAGAGATAACTGGCCTTTGGCCATAGCAACCATCCATTTAGACCGACTGGCCTTCATAGCAACCAAGGATCTTAGCTGTGATTCATGTAGCTACAGTATGCATGCAATGTGATGCAAAGTATAGAAAGGTGATGAAATATAGAGACAGGTCAAGAAATATAGTGCAATGTAGACAGTAGTATACAGTTGATTTACAGAAGGTGGTTTAGAGTAATATGAATTAACTGCTAATATACTGCACATATTTATATTTATCTCATACAATAAGTAGAATAATGTATGTAGTAGTAACATTATAATAGTAGAAATAATAATATAGATATATGCAGTGTATTAACAGAATATAATAAAACAGAATAAATATGGATATTCAATATGACAAATATATAACAGATATGTGCAGTGTGGAAACAGTGTCATTGTAGTGCAGAAACAACATTTATAAGAGTAGTAAGAATAAGTCTATGTGCAGGATGAATAGTATAAAGATCAGTAGAATAACTATGTATAAATGTAATTGCAGTAGGCCTATGTACATTTGTAAATAAATAGAAAACTATGGGTGAGAGGGATAAATTAATTTTATTTAATCGTAAAAGTAAATTGCATTCAATTAAATTGCAATTAAATATCTTTCCAGTAGGCTTTAATGTCACGCAAAAAGTACAACCAAAGCTGAGCTTGATCAACTAGAACGTCTAAAGAACCAGAACTTGAGTGTAGTTTTTTGCTGGGTCCCAGGCCATGTTGGTCTGAGGGGAAATGAGAAAGCGGACAGTGCTGCTAAGCAAGCCCTCAATGAAGAAGTCACAGAATGTCATCCCTGCCCCAGACCTTAAACCTATACTGAACTCTTACATCTCAGATAAGTGGCAATCTGAATGGGATTAATGTACCAACAACAAGCAAGGAATGTGAATTTTGGCACATTTTCATGATCCACTGGGTTGTTATGGGCCACACAAAATATGGTGTTGCTAAAATTACTCCTATTGTGGCTATCAGAGACATGCGTTCATTAGTATCCAGCTACATTCAATGAGTTAAGTAAAATACATTCACACACAAAAAAAAACCCCATCACTAATGTTGTGGACATTCCTTTATTCTGAGATACATCAATAGGCTCTCAAAACAATCCCAAACAGACATAAGGTCTTTATAGAGCAAATCCATATAGATTATTTGTCAAATAAACCAGTAAAACAGAATTAGGGGATGGAATATATAACATTCACACTCATAGCTCATATTTCTAAAATAAATCAGTGAAAAAGTATCCTGACAAACAAGCAGCATTTTAATGCCTTAGTCATATTTCATAATTTCACATTTTTCTCTAGGTTACCTGCTAGCCCAGTTTGAGAGGTGCAAGGCGGCGTGACATTATTTATTTTGCAGCCAATCACTGCTGTTGTTTTATTTTATTGATTTGATTTTAGTCATAGAAGCTAAATTCAAAGGCAGGCCACAGGTAAAAGCCAACGAACCGCATTCACCCCGCAAGGCAATAGTTGAATAGAGCTTTTGAGGTAGGCTATTGCCACTGCTCCAACACTGAAAGGCACTGTTAGAATGCTTGGATCAAGCCAGGTTCAGCATAGCGTGTGTCACTGTCTGCTCATGTTGGTGACCGGACCAGGGCAAGCACACTTTCGCAGTTCCCGCCGGAAATGCAGTCTAGTTAAAAGGCTACAATCTTTCAAGAATCTTTCCCAAATCTTGTCAAAATTGTTTGTTGTAAGGTGGCCATTAGTTGACATTGGCGAACTAGCGTACTGAATCATGATACTATAAGCTGGCTAACGTTAGTCTAATGTTATGTATTTGACTCGTAAACGACCACAGCATGAGTTAAGCTTAACGCTAACTAACGTTAAGTCGTGACTCGTGTGTTAACTAACGTTAGAGACTGATAAAGTTACTGCATCTGCTTGCTACTGTTAGCTAGATCTAACAGCTGAGGGTGCCCCCGTTTCAGATGCTCCCACTGCTGTTGTGATATGCCAACTTCATTTGGCAAAGAGCGCAAATAACGACACCTTTTTACATTTGGGACTAAATTAGTATTCCCATACCTTTGATGATGTAGGGTGAGCTGTTTTTTAGGACTTTTTCTTTTGTTGGGGCTTTTTGCAGGGCTTTGTTGGGAATTCGTTGCTGTTTCGTCCTCGATTCTGCAATGTTTTGGTCTCCCACGTGTGTGTGGGGAGCTGTGGCGAAGCGTCGACGCAAAAAATATGACGTTGACATAATTGTAATGTAATTGTATCGTAATTTATCCAAGTTATTGTTTTCGCATACTCCAAGAAATTAGACTAGTGTAGTTGTCACTAGGCCTGTAGCGACACGTCAATGATGTCGACACATTGCTACAGGCCTAGTGACAACTACACTAGTCTAATTTCTTGGAGTATGTGAAAAAAATACTTTGGATTTTAGCTCTGGCGGCAATGAATCAACATAATCAGTCGAGAGGAGAGACAGCACATCATGGGGAAATGTTGTTTTAATTGTCATTATTGGGATTTGATCTGGTATTTTACAACTGCATAATGGGTGCGATGTAGGTCTTAATTTTCATTTAATCTTTTAAGTGGTCTTAAAAAGGTCTTTAAAAGTCTGGGGTGGTCAAACCTGGGGAAACCCTGTGATAGGACCGTTTCAAACCGGGTGCGTGGCGTGAATGTGACGTGTCTGTTGTGTGGCATTTTCTATGTCTTTGCATACCACAAGCGTGTCTGATGTGGCGCTGCGGCGGCCTCTCTGCCAATTAAAACGTCTCTTTTTCTCACATCTTTTTTTCTTCATTGTTTTGAATGGAAACGCTTTGTGGTGTGAAAAATAGGCGCGAGTCCTATTCCTAGCATGCAATTGTTTTCCGCACGGCTCAAGCCGCGACTGAGACATGTGTGTCACGCAGGCGGTGTGTAAGGTCTAGCCTGTTAACATGGGAGTCAAAATAAAAACGGACATGCCACGTAGCTGACACACTCACGCCACGCACCCGGTGTGAAACGGGCATAAGTCCCCTTGATGCCTGCAACTAGTGGCTCTTTTCCCCGGTGTCTGGGGTAAAGCCTCAGACTTTTTCTATTTCTATGATTGAAGCCGGACCAGGTCGGCCCTGGACTAGGGCAGGGCTGAACCGAGGACTTTTGGAATGGAATACGACACAACGATTAAACCGTAGAAATTTTAAACAGACTGGTAGCATTTGTTTAGGGTTGCCTAGCAACTTAAGTGACTTTGCTTATTTTTGTGAAGAAAAACGATCTATATAAAAACTTTGCAAAATAATACATACAGCTTCTTACACTGGTATGACTGGTATCAAATGTGCTTGTCATTAATTTGACATATCAAGTCAAGTCAAGTCGGCTTTTATTGTCAATTTCTTTACATGCACTGGTCATACAAAGAATTGAAATTTCGTTTCTTACTTTCCCATGCAGACATAGACACGCTTTAAATACAGACATAGACATACTATAGACATAGCCATAGACAATAAACATTAAATTAAAGTGCAAGACTGAAATATAGAACATGTATGTATCAAAATAGAAATATAGGACATATATATAAAAAAATAGAGGTATGCTCGCGGTGTCATTGCTAAGCATTGCTAAGTTTTTAGCATTGTTAGCAAATGTCCCCAATGTTACAGCTCCTTATGGAAACAGAACACAGAGTCCACTCAGCGGTGTTTAAGACCGGGGAAAAGCCTTGGGCCAGCCCCAGTCCTTATGGAAAAGGGCCATAGGTGACCTCTTCTTTGTCATTTAGGTGTCAAAGCAGATCAAGACTCTGTTTCTAAAATATACAGTATTTAATGCCTAGTGTACTCAGAAGTAATGAGAAGCTATACACCTGGTTGTAAATGGCCAACTGATTTAACTGATTTTTCATTACACAGGTATAAACAAAGGCTGTTTGTCAGAAGTCTCAAAGATCCCCAAAACAAGCAGAAATTATCTGGGGCTCTTGATGGTCATCGATGGCGCTTTTTGAACTCAAGGCTTGATGATTTCAGAGATGGATATCCCTTAAATGTTGAGCAAGAAAGTTTTGCCTCAAGCCAGTGTAAAACATCCCCAGTACTTTTTGGAAAGACTGTGGTAACAGGTTCCTCAGTGAAGGTGAAGAGCAAGCTCTCAAAGGAGCAGGTTTGTTTTTCCAAGGAGAACCCATTAAAACATATGCATCATGCACATGTGGATGCTGTGGAGGACAGGTTGACTCAGCATCCTCTTGCTCTCTATCCCCACCTGGAGAATGGTATGGCTCCTGAGGTAAGTAGGAATGATTGGGAAATCTTTATTTTAGTGAGGTGGCTTACTACACATTTTGGCTTAATCATTCACCTTATACAATGCAAATAACCAAGCGTTATTAATCTTAAAGAAACACCAAATTACACACAAATGAACTTATTCACTTATTTGATTTTCTAAGCATGCATACACAAACGTATAGGTGCAAACTATATTCTCATTCAGACAAATCACTGCTACTTGGGTGGAGTGATTTGCACACAGCACATGAAGAGCTTTACGTCTGCAAATCAAGTAGCTATAAGTAGCTTTGCCTGAATGAAAATATAGTTTCAATTATATACTTAGACAATCGCTGTGTCATTTTGGTATTTATAGACATTGTTAGTCACAACATTTTGTCATCTGGAAACCAGCCCGAATCTGAACCCGCCCACAAAAATTGAGGTTGGGAAATTCTGTCTGGACTTGTTCCTTTTAGAAGCCTCTATGGCCTTATTAAAACTGGACGTACACTGCAAAAACTGTAACCAAGTGATCTTGAACTTTTATCAAGATCAAAAAATCTAGTTATTATTGTTTTAAGTATAAAGAGACTTACCTAGCCCTTTCTTGTAAAATCATTTGACTTAATTGGGGGCCAAGCAGCGAAGCTGCGAGGACCTCATTGTGTTTCTACGTTTTCCTATTATTATTATTATATGCAATGGGAGTCTATGGCAGCCCATAGAACCGTATGGTAAAAAGTTGGGAAATTTGGCACACTGATTGGGGACGGTCCCATGATTCATGTCACCAAGTTTCATGTCGGCAACTCGAACCCTCTAGCGCCACCAACAGGCCAAAGTTGGACGTGCGTTCATGCACGTAACTTTTGACCTGTTGGTCCAATTTTCAAAAGTCAGGTATTGTTGGAATCCTTGGACCAAGCCGAGTTCAACGCACTCTATGACGTCATTTTCCGCCATGATGGATTTTCCGCCATTTTGGATTTCATCAAAAACACTTAAAATGTATCAGGGGTCACATACTTTCTCTGATTCCCACCAAATTTGACACAGATCATCTTCAGACCAAGCCTCACAAAAGTTATCACTTTTTGTCTTCAGAAGTATTACCGTTCGCCCGTAAAAGCCAATCAAAATTTGCGGCGAAGCCGCCAAACAGGAAGTGAGCTCATATCTCAGCAACCCTTGCATGTATTAAAACCAAACTTGGTAAATTGACTCATGACCCCATCAGGAGGCCCCTCAAGAAACTTGGTGACCTTTGACCTCTAGGGGGCGCTGTAATTCACAAACATGCCTTTTGGCCTGTAGCTGCTGCTGTGCTTAGAATTAAATTGTACTAGTGGTGTCTGGTAATACTGTGAAATGTCCTTAGGTCAACTGAGGGCAACTTGTCACATCAATATAATTTATTCGGCCGCCATATTTGATTTGATCAAAAACACCAACAATTTCGCACAGGTCACAAATTTCATCTGATCTTCACCAAAATTGGCACAGACCATCTTCAGACCATGCCTTGTCACTTTATTTATTTCTGTAACAATTGACAACAATTGATCAACACAAACAGAACACACAGATAAAGAAAACCAGAAAAGCAACAAATAAAACAAAGTTCTTGAGATGAGTGTTAAAGAAAGGAAAGGAGGGACAGTCACAGAGGGATTGAGGGAGGGACTTCCAGAGTTTACGGGCCATGGCGCTGAAAGACCTACCACCCAGAGTAGAGAGTCTAGTGCGGGGGACAGAGAGGAGATTCTGGTTAAAGGATCTGAGGAAGTGGGAAGGAGTGTAAGGGATCAGAAGTTCACAAAGGTAAGGAGGAGCAAGGTCATTGAGGGCTTTGAAAGTGAGAAGTAGAATTTTAAATTTGATTCAGGTAAGAATCAGTGAAGCTGAGCAAGAATGGGGTGACAGGGTTTCCCGCAGGAAATGTGTTAGTCAAGGTGGTAGGTCGTCCGACTGGGGGTATATGGGGTCTGGTATCGGTTGCCGTCCGACCGGGGTTATGGTGTCTGTCCGACCGGTGGGGGTGGGGGGATGTGGGTGCTGGCGTCTTGTTTGTGCGATACACTAGGTTTCTAGGTATTTTATGCCCCCAACGTTGTCTTCAAGGCAGCGCTGCCTGGAAGGCGCTATGGTTAGGCATGGGTTAGGGTTGGGGTTAGGTTTAGGATTAGGTGCCTTTAAGTCAGCGGTGGCAGCGCTGCCTGGAAGACGACGTTGGGGGCATAAAACACCATCGAGCGATACACTACAGACTCTGTACATTTCGTTGATGGGGATGGAGTTAGCTAAATAATTTAGAAAGCATACGTGTAGCCATGGGCGGGCTTGGACGGGCCTAGGCCCGTCTACTTGTCAGTTTTGCCAGTCCGATTAGAGGGCTTTCCTTCGTTTACGCTCACCATCTTAAAAAGACTCGCAAGTCAACACTGCGCTGAGAGCTCAAGAATTAGTCAAATTGCGAACAGCCACAGCTCCGTTTAATTATCAGGTGTGGTGAAATGCGTTCATATTCCACTTTTTATGTCATAAACGTTGCAGGCCTATGGAAAGGTTTTGTCCAATGGTCAAGTTTATGCGAGTTGTTGCAAGTTAATTTATGCGACGCACCGATGCTGGGTTCATCAGTTTTGCGCAAGTTTAAAATGTTTAGCGACTGCGTAATTTGTCATTTTCGTTCTATAAGTTCCACTTTTCATATCATTAATGTAACATGCCTATGATAAGGCTTTGCAGTTGTCCAATATGGTCAATCTATTGTCTCAATTGTGTTTCATGTGACCAGGGCTTGAAAACGAAATTATTTTTCAAACGTTCCGTTCCGAACGGTTCAGGTAGGCCTATGTTTAACGTTTTCGTTCTTGCATCCGTTCCGCCACCAACATATCGGTCCTGAACCGGTTCGGAACGCAAAATATCGTTCGTTCTTAAAGTTCCGGCAGTGTTTGGCGGGCCTATCAAGTCTATTTTTGTGGACTTTATCTTAGAATAGACATACTCATTATTTCCCCTTGATTTAGCCTATACCGTAGCTATGCCCAAAAATAATAAATCACAGGCGGCATCCAAAAACATTCAGATGGGCTATCCATCCCATAGCCTACAGACTTACTATAGGCCTAACCTATGCCTATAAATAATTTCTTATCAAAAATATTTCTGGATATGTGCTAAAGTCCTTACCTGGTTGTAGCCTAAGTTTTATCCATATGGAGATCTTCAAAGGCTTGCGCTATAATTCCAACCCTGTTTATAAACGAACCTGTCTGTTGCTGACAAGGCCTATCTCAAATTTCCCGTTTAACTCTTCTACATAGAATAGGCTATAATTGCGCAACATTTAAAATCCCGACTTTAAAACGACAAGGCGTGGACAGGCAAAATAGGCTATTACGCATAGGCTACCATCAATTTCCAAATCATTTTCAGTAGCCTACGCTACGAGCTGGCCTAAGATCCGAAGTGGCAGACGGATAGGTTACATTACAACAGCAAGACAAAATATACACATTTGGACCCCAAAGGTCCATTTATTCAGGTTTTTTTTTTCAAACTGCAGAAATCAAATTATTAGTCTGTTCGCCTACAGTAGTTGGCTACATAGCGGCTTGTTAGCTCACATTATCAGTGTAGATGCGGGTAGTAGTCTCCCTGACATAGGATATGCTTTTGTGAAATTTTATAAAATATATAGAGAACGAAAAAAAAACGTTATTAAACGGTTTTGTGGATTTCAGAATAACGTTTCTGTTCCGGAACAGTTGAAGACCATTTTGTTTTCGTTTCTGTTTCCGCTCCTCGTAAAATTCAGTTCGTTTTCGTTTTTCGTTTTCGTTCCTTGAACCGGTTCGGAGCCCTGCATGTGACGCACAGAAGCTACATTCATGCAATTTTTTGCTCCAGTTGAAAAGGTTTCTGCGTAATTTGTCAGCTGTGATTAAATGCGTTCAATAAATTCCTCTCTTATGTCATAAATATAACATGCCTATGATTAAGGCTTCTATGGTGTATTTCATCTAGGCCTCTCTTTGCCCACCCATTTTTTCTGTGCCCACCCATTTGAACATTTCTGGCTACGCTACTATTAGAAAGGAAACTGATAAGTCATACAAGTGTACTATTCCTACAAAACAACTAGATACTAACAATGTAGAGTGAGAATAACCATGTGGTGATACAGTTTCAATGAGTAAAGATTCATTTTAGAATCTAAGAGGACACATTTCGCGGAAACATGAGATTGTGCTACAGAAAGCAAAGAAAAAACGTGAGTAATTTGAAAATGCTTCATATCAAGTAGAAGGTTAAAGTAAAACTTGGATGCTAAGCCTGTATTCTTTAGGCAATTAATCCCACTGATCCCTTTAGTTTTAGACTTGTGAGTATTAACGTTGCCAAGCTTGTTTGTTGTTGCACTATTGGTGTTGCACTATCTTTTAAAATAAATGTTCTGAGTGAAATATATTGCCGTTGCTCTTAGTTCTTTGGGATTTAAGTTTTCTGTTTAAGGTGACAATTCGGCTTGTAGATTATTTCTCCCTCTTTTTAAATTGGAGCGAGCATGGAGTGATTTCACTGGAGCAAGACGATTTATCAGTGGAGCAGGGAGCGAAATTGAGCGGAGCGACCTGACGCGAATTTGAGCAGAGGACCGGCCTATAAACAGCCACCTGAGCGAGCAGCGAGATATTTGCACCACTCAGCTCCACTCACTAGCTCTGATTTGGAGGCATATCACATATGAAAAGATTATAATAACTGATTATTTTTCGACTCATGGCACGTTTGTAATTTTTTTAATGCATTCTGCAGAGAAGGGAGACTGGCGTTGGTCTGGAATGAAAGGGAGAAAACAGGACAGAGTAACACGGTAGACTACTTTTCTTTTTGACGACGTAGTTAAGGCGGCAGGCGTGTTTTGCCAAGGCGGCCGCCTTGACTGCAAAGTGCTGCGGGAAACCCTGACAGTGATGCGAGCAGATCTCTTATGAGTGAGAATCCGAGAGGATTTTGAGTTATTTACATATTCTTCTAATTCATTATTACAGTATTTAGACGGTCTTTTTCTATGACTTTGTAACAAAAGGTCCTTTTTCTACATTATACCCTTTGCAACAGTCTGGCAGTTCACATTCACATTACAGTAGTCAAGTAAGCTAGGTGTATAAATCATTAGCATTAGTCAATTCAAGCATTATTCAAATGAATAGTAGATGCTCACATTATTAGCCAAAACCTTCCATTACAGCTTAGTTTTGATGTGCATATCATTTTAAAACGACAATATGAGCTAGCTAATAACAATGTAGGCTAAGGTATAAACAAACAAAAAACATGAGATTAGGGCTGAAACGATTCATCGAGTTACTCGAATAACTCGATTACAAAAATTACTCAAGGCAAAAACCCTGCCTCGAAGCCTCGTCAGAGAATGTCTAATAGGAAGAGAATTGGCACTGTCTGGTTACTTCCGGTTTCTGGACTGGTTGCAGTTCCTCCTCAGATTCCACTTGAGGGCGCTCGCAGGCGAGTGCAGAATGCATGGAGGTCTATGGAGCTTTACCCCTCAATATCCACTTTTCTCTGGATATAATTTTTTGAGTAGTAATTTGAATGTTGCATTCACTAGGAGAGGCAAAGAAAATACACACTGTTATATTTTTTGAAGTCACGTAAGTCTTCTAAAAAGCCTTTCAAATATGTCAATGACGTCATTCATTAGCACAATGCTAGCGTGATATGGGCAACAACGACCCAACCTGTAAGAAATGAAAAGGACATTAGTACTCGTTCATTCAACTTTAGATCTAAAATCTATATTGAACCTGCATAAACTACAATAAAATCTACGATTCTTCTACGACAAGCAGGTGAAAGAGATACATTTAGCCATCTAGCTCCATAGACCCCCATTCAACCTGCACTCGCCCGCGATCACCCCCAGTGGAATTCTAATGGAACTGCAACCAATGTCGATACAATGAGGCTTAAAGGAGAATTCCGGTGTGATATTGACCTAAAGTGTGTTGAAACATGATACCGAGTGTGAACGTATGTCTCATAGCCCATCTCGGCTTGTCCCCTGCACTCCAAAATCTGGCGCTAGTTAGCCGATGCTACCAACAGCTTTTTCAATGGTGGTGCTTCGGCATCGGGCTAGCCATGCAAATAAATCACTGTTTTACACCATTTACGAGGCCCTGACATTTAAAACGAGACATTGAGAACTTTGAAAAAGCACTGGTAGTTTACTTGCAAGACGATTTATACACACACACACACACACACACACACACACACACACACACACACACACACACAGGTTGATAGGTTACCATAGCAAATAGGCTCACCCCAGAATTTTTTTTTTAGTAGGCCTAGCCTAATGGTAAAATTATTTGTTAGTAGCCTAATGCCAAATGCTGCAGGTGTAGAAATCTACATAAAACAGATATTTACTTTGTCAGGTCTAGATTACAACATGAAACTTGTTGTGCATATTAATACATTAAATTGCTTTCCCTCTTCTCCCTCCCAGCACTTCACAACATGGTATGGACAGCTTTGTTCGCTCAGCTAAGTCATTCACAAGAGGTTGCAATTTTACAGAGAGCATTTTGAACATTATTTAATTGTTGGCACTGGCACTTATAAACACTAAATGGGTAAATTGCAATAAATGGGCTTAGTTTTGGAGCCAAAAGTTGGAGTTAGAATAAATACCTCTGTGCCAATTGCTTGATCATTTTACAGCAATGTCATTTTCATTATGCATTATTTGTTTTGGTTGTTTAAAAATGCAAAAAAAAAATGTATCTGATTAATCGATCGATAAAGTGCTAGATTAATCGATTACAAAAAGAATTGATATCTGCAGCCCTACATGAGATAACAGTTTGAATCCGTGTGACTTTGAATGCGATTTTGAATGAACACATAACACAAAGAAGATAACTTGGATGTTAATGGAAACTCATCCCATGAGAAACTGAAAAGTATTCCTGCAGACTTCATTGCCTAGTTGAGCAGCAATTGATACTTTTCAAGACCTATGTTACAAAGTTTGAACAAAGTTTCTACGTTAAACGGTTAAAGCTGAATTAGACACAGAAATTTGGTGGAGGGGATGCATGCTGGGTTCTAAATTAAAAATTTTGATCACCAGCCAATGTGCAAATCAGAATTTCCACTAGCCAATTTTTTCCTGGTGAAAATAAGAGAAATTGAGTACTGTACCACTAAATGCATTTGATCATTTTATTAAGTGTGCTTGCTGCAAAGCAGCACACTTATTGTTCTTCTTAAGTTTTATTATTATTATTATTATTATTATTATTATTATTATTATTATTATTATTTTTCCCGTCTCCCTAATTTTTTGTCAGCCCTAGCGCCTAGGCCCTTTGAGACAGAGACACCGTTCCAACTTTAAAACGTCCGGTCAGTACCGGTGTAAGTTGGTAGCGAAGATGACGTCAGGTGGGCGTGCCGTTCGTCCGCCATATTGGATTGAACAGAAAGCGAAACTAAATTTTCACAGGTCACAAATTTGATCCGAACGCCACGAAACTTGACGTACATTATCCTTGGACCAAGCCTCACAAAAGTTACCAGAAGGATTTTTGATTTTCAAAAGCGTTTGCCCATCACAGCCAAACGAAATCGGCGGCAAAGCTCCGAAACAGGAAGTCGTCCATATCTCAGGAACACTGTCACATATCGATATCAAATTGTGTATATGAACTGGGGACTCCAATGTGAGGGTGCATAAGCTAAAAAAAAAAAGATATATTCCAAAAGTTTCCATCATTTGCCAAACCACCCATTCATATTTAGTAACTATCACCTTTCACATTTGCAGTTGTACTGCGATCACAATGCCTTCCAAGTATGCACAATCTCACTGGGCAGCCTTGCCCAATCATGAAATCCTTGCTCTGCCATGGGATAGTATGGACTTACGAACTGAAATAGCAAGGAGAACAGTAGCTATATATAGCTTACATAATAGAGTTGTTTTCACATTGACGGTATTCAAATAAAAATGTTCCTTATTGTTAAATGTCATGATGGGAGAGTATTATTAAAAATGTTACAAGTATGCAAATTCATATATTTACGGGAAATGAGGTTTTACTGGGTTGTTTTGTTGTAAAGACATGCAAGGCATTCTGGGCCATGTAATAGACAAACAGTGGTCGGCAGCGTTAACTTGATTTCCTGTATTAATATGAATAGGTGTTTCTGTAAACCTAGGGATAATAAACAGCTATCTCTGTTACAAAAACGAGCTGGTAATCGCTCATTGAAGAGGGAACTATGATAAAAAGATTGTTTTCCTAAAAGCATGGAGTTGACGAAAGAATAAACAAGCAATGTCACGTTAATGTTAAATAGCCTACCTATCTGAACGCTAGGTGGCAACGTTGTATTACATTTCACTAGTGTAGCCTACTTGAAATACGGTGTGAGATTCACAAGTAAGGAATGTGCAAATATTATGTAATTTATCATGGGAAATTATTGGAAATGTTATTTCTTGTTTATTCTTGCAAACCATCACACGTACATATTTAATACTGAAAGACTATCATTTCGTTTATTTGATGTCGCTTAGCAACGGGGACAGACTTCAGAGCAAAGATTCTAGAACAGAGCTTCAGAGAGACACGTTTTGAGTTCGTGGCCAAGTACCTAAAATATCGGTTTCCATGTGTATGTGCTGGATGGTGTTCTTCCTTTATGAAAGTAAGTGTTTTATACAGTTAACGTTACAGACATAATGAGTCATGTTGTAGTGGTCCACATAAATGTGCCCCTTCTGTTATTAGAATGCTAAGCAGAGATTTTAACATCATTCATTTCTTGTGTGGCTAGAAGCTAGCTAGCTAGGTCATAGGGACGAGATGTTGCTGTAACGTTATGAGATTTATGTTGCTTAGCGTAATGCCATGGTCATTTGATATGAGATGCTTGTACTCGTAACTTCGTCACTCGTAACTTTAGGACTCCTATTTTTTTTTACTAAGAGTAATTCAGGAAGCATTACGGAGCCCCCCGGGTGACATGGGAAAAAAAAAAATATGGGTTAAAAAAAAAAAAAAAAAAGTCATGTGGGAAAAAAACACGAAGAAGAAAAAAAAAACAAAAAAAAAACGATGTACTTTTGCGGGATCTCGCAAAAGTTTTTTTCTACTTTTGGAACTTGCTGGGCTTCCTACTTGACCCCAATAGGCCCACAAACCACTACCGCCAGATGGCAATCATATCAGAGGGCCAAACGAGCGAACCGGGAGGAACAAAGGTCCGTTAAATTCTGTCAATAATTGCATAGGCCTTTAATCATAATTGTAGCGCCGAGCTTAGTTGCATTGTGATGTTCCTGTATGTTGTGTGTGTGTGTGTGTGTGTGTCAGAGGCGTATCAAGCTTTTTAAAAGTGTGGGGGTTGTGGGATAGGAAAATTAAACACTCTGGCCAAATTATAAATAACTCCCTACAGGGACGTTGTAAGTATTTTCTAAGAGGGGTGCGGACTATATTGGTGTTCGGGAGTTTCTCCCCCGAAAAAAATGGAAATTCTGATTGCTAAAAACACCATTTTAATGCAGTTTGGGAGGGACAGAAGAAGCAGCGCCCGTCATATGTGTGGCTCATGTGACATGTAGGCCTACATGCTACCTGCCATCACTTCACTATTTGACACTACCCTACATGGAGACATATCTCATGTTATAAATCAAGAAATCATTTCAGAAATTATGTTTTGTGCATATGGGTTAGCAGGCTACAATAAATTGCCTAACAGACAGCAGCCTAATTTCGAGGCATCACTAATACCTATTAAATAAATGTAAAGGACACAGAACTGTAAGCTCAAATTCAAAAACGTTTTAAGTCTACCCAAACATATGCAAAGGGAATATAAATAAATTGTGTTGCATATAGCCAGCTTAATTAATGTCAATTTAAAGCCCCCCTGTGTAAGAAATTCTCCCATCTAGTGGTTAGGAGTTAAATAGCAACCAACCTCTCAAGCGCTGCCTCGTTTAGAACTACGGGAGCCGTCACACATCAAAACTGACACTAGTTCTGGAGTCCTAGCACGTTGAAGCATAAACTTCTCTCTGAAAGCGTAACTCTCGCCAAAATGCACCCTAGGGTGTTTTGTGAATGTACACGAGTCAAACTTTAGTTTAAAAGCATAATTATGTCTGAAGCGCCACTTTCAAGCTTGTCCGTGTTGTGGAGTTTTGAATGGGAACTATTTTTTGATACATGATCGCGTCAAAATCGCTATTTTTAAAACACTAAGAAGGCTCGACACAGCATGAAACTTCGATCGAAGTATCATCAGTGTCTCTACACATGAACTCGAGCATTGAGAACATTGTTCATGTACACAGTGTTCACTAAAAGAAAGGTTTTGAACAACTCACTTGGGTTTTGTGCTCGCTGCCATCAGTCAAGGAGTGAGTTGTCCAAAACCGTTTTTTTTTAGTAAACTTGGCAATGCCAATGCAACTCTTTCGGACCGAGCTAGCTAGCTATCGTTAGCACAGTAAACGGAAAGTGAATGGGAACGGCTAGGTAGTAGGCTACTGCAGCTAAGGACTTTGGTTAAACTATATTGTTGCAAACTAAACTGAAATAACACGTTCAGCAACTTTGTGGTCTATTAGTCCTAGCATAACTATGTTAGGTTAGGTTGTCAACTGTCTCTGGGTCTAGAAACTAGAGATCAAGTGAGTTGGTGACCGATCATGAACAAACTTATTTCTCTTTATTTATTTCGTTGGAAAATACAATGTCAATGTCGGACTGTTAGGAAGATATGACTTGTAGAAAATGGGCTCGTAACTTACATTGCTAAATGTAGGGAAATTCTGCAGATGAATCAAGCTAATGTTTTCTATGCATCCAGGCGCCAAAGACTGAGCTGTATTCGCATGTTATGTCCCTTGCTGGCCACCGGTATTTTAACATGGCGCATGTACATGGCTAGTCGCCCCTGTGCTATGTAGATTTAAATGAGGATTTCTAAGCCAATAGGTATGCTTCGAATTGGTGGTGGTCATAATTAAACATGAATGAGGCCACATTTATGAATGGTAAATGTTGATTTAGTTAACAAACAACTGAAAACGTTACACAGGGGGGCTTTAAAGATTATGATTAGCAGTTTTTATGCATTTTTCCATTGATCGTTACAGGAAGCCACGTTGTTGTTTAAACTATTGTTGCTTCTAGCCCACGTTACCTCCAGTTTCACTTGCTGCAGGGACGCACACATTGCATGAGCGATCATAAGCGTTCTATCTCCGATGTAGCCTAGAACTCAAATGTGTCTTGATGCCGCCGTTTGTAAGATCAGATCAAATAAGACGTTCTAAATGGAACGCGATGTAATTGAGCTGTTCCTTTCCAAGCGTCTTGGAGACGTAGGCTGTATGTGTGCTGACTGGGCTACGTCTATATAGTTGATGACACCAAATGAATAAGTATGCTGCAAATGAGCAGACGTGTGAAGCACCGCACTTATTTTCGCGGCTACGTGGAGCAGTAGTAGGTTAATTGTTGAGGAGGCCCATAGTTTGAGAAAAGCTGCAGATCATAGGCAGAGAAAACATAATGCTCTGAGACGCTTTCACTTTGACTCCCTGCATTGTGACAAAAACTGTCAGTCAGACAGTGAATTTTGGTTTACTAAATTAGCATAATGCGGTAACAATTATCATTTCAATTCTATCTGAAATCCGCTCACTGCAGACGTTACAATGCAGACCCAAGCAGCAGCATAGCCTTGAAAGACGCACACTTTGAATTTGATCAGAGCGGCTCTGGTTCTTCACCTAAATTGATGTGATTGGCTGGATGACCGTTCAATCAACTCAACAGACCTATTTGTGTCTCTGTGTGTGAGTTATAGATACGGTTCCAACTCTTTACGGGAGCGTTTATTTCCATATTTTACTTTCAATTTAATCTGACAAAAAGTGTGGGGGATAGAATCGTGTTCCAGCAAAATTGTGTACGTTATAACACCCACATCCCCCACGCTTGCTACGCGCCTGTGTGTGCGTGTCTGCACGCAGGTGTCTCCCTCTCCCTCCCGTGTCATAGGCCGATGTAATGTGTCCAAAAACCCACAAAACGCAACAGTGATAGAGCAATCATAGGATCATGATATGATTGCCATCTGGCGGTAGTGGTTGGTGGGCCTATTGGGGTCAAGTAGGAAGCCCAGCAAGTTCCAAAAGTAGAAAAAAAGTTTTGCAAGATCTCAAGTACATCGTTTTTTTTTTTCTTCATGTTTTTTTTCCCATGACTTTTTTTTTTTTTTTTTTTTTAACCCATGTGTTTTTCCCCCATGTCACCCGGAGGGCTCCGCAAAGCATTTTAGCCCTAAAAGTAGCACCTCAGTCTGTGACCGCTTAAGCGAGGACTCCTAATAAGACCGATTCACAAACAATGTTTTGTGGCATTTCACGTCGCGATGTTTTGAAATGCGTCTAGCAATCACGAGGGAACAATTTTGCATTGTAGGCATAACTAAGGGATGCAGTAACACCACCAACAACAACCAAAACTAGCCTACTCATTGTTTACATGTACATTTAAATGTAACGTTTCATTGTGAATCAAAATAAAAGATTCTCCTCTTTGCAAACGTTGGCATAGGCATATGGTGACAGATTCATTTAATAATGTTGCTGCGTGAATCACGGTAAGCGCAAATGAAGTGGCCACTTCTTAATAGGAGTCACTGTATGGAAGTAGGCTAAGTAAAATAAAGATGTTTATAATAGGATAAAGTTAGGATATGCCCGCTTGACAACGGCAGAGCAACCATCCATTTAGAACGACTGGCCTACATAGCAACCAAGGATCTTAGCTGTGATTCATGTAGCTACAGTATGCATGCAATGTGATGCAAAGTATAGAAAGGTGATGAAATATACAGAGACAGGTCAAGAAATATAGTGCAATGTAGACAGTAGTATACAGTTGATTTACAGAAGGTGGTTTAGAGTAATATGAATTAAATATAAATATGTGCAGTGTATTAGCAGTTATCTCATACAATAAGTAGAATAATGTATGTAGTAGTAACATTATATTAGTAGAAATAATATATAGATATATGCAGTGTATTAACAGAATATAATAAAACAGAATAAATATGGATATTCAATATGACAAATGTATAACCGATATGTACACAGCTATGTGCAGTGTGGAAACAGTGTCATTGTAGTACAGAAACAACATAAGAGTAGTAAGAATAAGTCTATGTGCAGGATGAATAGTATAAAGATCAGTAGAATAACTATGTATAAATGTAATTACAGTAGGCCTATGTACATTTGTAAATAAATAGAAAACTATGGGTGAGAGGGATAAATTAATTTTATTTAATCGTAAAAGTAAATTGCATTCAATTAAATTGAAATTAAAAATATTAAAAAGTAGGCTTTAATGTCACGCAAAAAGTACAACCAAAGCTGAGCTTGATCAACTAGAACATCTAAAGAACCAGAACTTGAGTAGTTTTTTGCTGGGTCCCAGGCCATGTTGGTCTGAGGGGAAATGAGAAAGCGGACAGTGCTGCTAAGCAAGCCCTCAATGAAGAAGTCACAGAATGTCAAATCCCTGCCCCAGACCTTAAACCTATACTGAACTCTTACATCTCAGATAAGTGGCAATCTGAATGGGATTAATGTACCAACAACAAGCAAGGAATGTGAATTTTGGCACATTTTCATGATCCACTGGGTCGTTATGGGCCACACAAAATACGGTGTTGCTAAAATTACTCCTATTGTGGCTATTAGAGACATGCGTTCATGAGTATCCAGCTACATTCAATGAGTTAAGTAAAATACATTCACACACAAAAAAACCCCCATCACTAATGTTGTGGACATTCCTTTATTCTGAGATACATCAATAGGCTGAACTAACGAGATTGGTGGATACAGGCCCTAATGACTTATTAAAGCAATCCCAAACAGACATAAGGTCTTGTTGGATTCTCTGGTTGTTGCGTTGTGTTTTAGTTCTAATGTCTGTATTGAAGATGGTCAATAAAGCTTGACGGCGGGATCAGGATCGGCGATTAGATGATGATTTATTGTAGATGGTACAACAATGAATAACAGAACACAGGCTAAGTCTCAAACAGTAAAACTGTGCAGAGTCTAACAGTTGTGGTTGTTATTAGAAGCGGCTGCTGAGCCTTCCGACAGAAGATGCTCCTTGGGTTGCTTCCTCGATCCGTCTCCGTGTCAAAACCTAAGACAAAGCCTGTTATACTAAAACATACAAAAGTCAATCATGCCAACGTGGCAGGTGCCAACCAGTGTACAAAACCCGGCCCTGGCCAGATGGAGATACTAACCTGAATAGGCAGACATGCTGTCTCCCTTGGCCCATGTTATCACTGATGTTCCTAAACATCGGCCTGTATGACCTTCCTGCTGGTAGACAGGCCTAAGGCACAGTTATGTACAATAATATGGACCTCTCCCTGTTGTATACTACACACACAAGTAACATATGAACACATCAGAATACAGTAAGAATACCACAGAATTCTACAGTCTTTATAGAGCAAATCCATATAGATTATTTGTCAAATAAACCAGTAAAACAGAATTAGGGGATGGAATATATAACATTCACACTCATAGCTCATATTTCTAAAATAACTCAGTGAAAAAATATCCTGACAAACAAGCAGCATTTTAATGCCTTAGTCATATTTCATAATTTCAAATATTTCTCTAGGTTACCTGATAGCCCAGTTTGAGAGGTGCAAGACGCGTGACATTATTTATTTTTGCAGCCAATCACTGCTGTTGTTTTATTTTATTGATTTGATTTTAGTCATAGAAGCTAAATTCGAAGGCAGGCCACAGGTAAAAGCCAACGAACCGCATTCACCCCGCAAGGCAATAGTTGAATAGAGCTTTTGAGGTAGGCTATTGCCACTGCTCCAACACTGAAAGGCACTGTTAGAATGCTTGGATCAAGCCAGGTTCAGCATAGCGTATGTCACTGTCTGCTCACGTTGGTGACCGGACCAGGGCAAGCACACTTTCGCAGTTCCCGCCGGAAATGCAGTCTAGTTAACATTGTTGGCATGAAAAACACATCTAAAGTACAATAGCCTACATACAACAAAATATACACAGAAAGTGAAAATATTTCATTTCAAGTTTGGGATCTATCTATCTATCTATCTATCTATCTATCTATCTATCTATCTATCTATCTATCTAATCAGAATAAATGACTGAGAACAGAGCCTTATGTATCATGCATGTAAGGGCCTGTGTCCACCAATCGTGTTTTTTGTGGTGACAGCGCCCTCAATCTAATTTTCAGAGCGCTTTGTCAAGTAATTATTGTTGCAATGTTAAACAAAACCGTCTGCCACCATGTCTTTTTGGTAACTAGCTAACTAACTAGCTAACTGAAATGGCAGCAATCGTTCAGGACTCAGCTCACTAAATATGACTTTGACCGTCAAAAAGGAGTTAATTTGGCATTACAATAGAATAGGTCTCCCTTTAGGCTTTGTAATTTGCGGTTTAGTTTAATATTTATTCACATAGGACTTGGTTGATTGAGTTTCCCTCTGCCACTACCAACATTGTTGACAGTGTAGGTCCCTCCCCTTCTTTGATTTCAATTGACTAGCAAGAGAGAAGTGATATTGCCGAGTCCAGCTCTGTTCTAAAAGTTGAACAGATTTCAACTTTCAGCGCTCTGATGGTCAGCACCGAGTGCTTTTTTCCGCCAAGGGCGCTGTGAACGCTGAACTAATTTGTATAGAAAATAGCCACCGTTGGCGCAAAAAACGAGATTGGTGGATACAGGCCCTAATGACTTATTAATTTTAACGGCGGTTTGGCGTAATTTAGAAACCTGGATACATCCCCTCTAAATAGATTTTTCGATCTTAGACTTTATTTTTTGTTTTGCAGTGTACCAGTCAAATCGTCTGAGCAGGCTTTATTTGAAGATGGGCAATGGTGCCTAGTCATTCACATTACCGGAGAGTGTTTCGGTTGATTTTGTTTACAACAAAAAGCTTGACGCTAAAGAAGCTAGATGTTTAGATTTCGCTATTGTGTTTGTTGTACAAGATATTGACAGCGCAATACCTTTAAAAACAGCGATTAAGGAATTTGTCAAAAAGAAGAATGTTTTGGCTGTTCTCCCTACAGGATTCCTTTGTTGCTCTGATTGGTTAGGCCTATCCAATTGTGTGCAGATTGTAAGTTATGTCCATAACTATGGATCTATGAGACTGACCGATGACCTTCATTCACCACAATTTACACATTGACTGATGCCATCCTTCTACCTAATCTCGAGACCATTATATCAACAACGTCATGTGACAGACCTGTAGGCTGTCCCACAGCAATACAATGCATCCAGGGACACGACACTCAGGTCGGCAACCAACATAACAGTGGAGCCGATAGTGGCAGATGTCACATTGACTCTATAAAGTCTGGCAGAGATCCATGGAGTACTCCAAGATGCTGCTGCATATGTATGTCACCAAGAGCAACGCCTTTCAGTGGTGCCCATAAGACGGCCATACTACATGTGGAATGAGCCACCAGGCCGCAAGGGATTGGTAAACACTGCCCAGAGAAGGCCTGAAAAATTGTCTCAGCTGCTTACCCCCATAGCACACAAAGCATTGGATATGTTACTGCAGGGGTCTATGGTGCCGGCCTGTGGGTCCGCGAAAAGAAAAACAAAAACATGTGCTATATGAAGCAACTGCATAAGCTTTCTCTGTCTATGATCTATGGTCTATGATCTTCAAACTATAAGCCTCCTCAACGAGTAGATTGCTGGTCCACTGAGCCATGAATTTAGGCTAGATTATACCTGGTGCTTCTGTCTGTTAATTTGTGGCTCAACTGAATGGTGCTATGGAACTGCAGACTGAAAGAAAAACTACTTGTGCACGTAGGCTATGGAAAATTGGTCAAATCTAGCAAGTGAAAGTGAATGACGTAAAAGTGAAAGTAAGACATTCGAAAGGCCAACGAAAGTTAAGGTTGTTTTTGATAGTACAAATACTTACAAAACTGGTGCTCTAAATAGCGATTCTGTTGTCTTTGGAAGCTTCTCTTATTGATGCATTGAACTGCAATTTGGATTAACACCTGCTTTTACAAGGCGGAAGTATTTATGCGCAGAATAGACGTGCGCTTTCAGGAGCAGTCTTTGTACATACCGCGGAATACATAATTAGGCGCTCTTTACGCTTCCCCTCCCATCTTTTTATGCGATACTCCCACTTTTCCCTGGATCCTCCCATGAATGCATAATTATGCATGGCACGAAAAACGCAATTAGCCATGTTCAGCTCCTGCGACAGGCAGTTTGCGCTTTTACATCATTGTGGCCTGTTTGTACATACCTCGCAATGATTTTACACGCACGTTGCGAAACAAATACGGCAAATACGGCAAATCTGGCCCTAAATGTTTCCCTGATCAATAAATACTTCTTAATTCATAAAATATAGAGGCATAACATTAGGTGGAAGTGGTAGGCTATGAGTGCTTATTCAATGTTTATGCGCGTCTGTGCAAGTGAAACTGACAAACTGAAACACTTGTGGGTAGGCTAGAAGCAACGATATTTAAAACAATGAATTAAGTGGATTCCTGTAATGTTCATGAAAACAACAGCATAGTGATTGGATAACCTAATTCACTCCACAAAAAAAAATGGAAATCGCGACTAACAATATCGTAGCAAATAGCCTATGGCGATGACAGGTTTAAAATACATTTTTTTCACTCGTCTCGCTCGACTTACATTAAGCCCTGAAGCAGGGCCGGAAGCGACCAAAACGCGTCGGCAGGTCCAAAGTAAAATAAAGGACTTTTATTAATATATCAGAGTGCCTAGGATCTCTTCTCTCCTTTTTTGACATGCATTCCTTTGGATCCTGATGAGCACCTGATTCTGGAAATTCTACTCCGTCACCCACTGAAGCAATCACTTTTTCTCTCTCCACGTTCATTAGCCTAAGCATTATTCTAGCTGCGCTAAGGTTTTGACAAACACCACAATTTTGCCCTTGTTGTAGCCCATCTGAAATAACTCCAAGCTTTGCTATGTTCCTTCCATCCTTTCGTTGTTTTCAAAAACGTTTTATATCCATGATGGCCTTGAAGTCTTGAGTAAGTGAATTAGCTTAAATCAGCTTATTATGTGCTGTTAACCAGCAACCATAGATAGTAAAAGAAAGCAGCAAGTAGCCTTGGCTACAATTTCTGTAGTTGCTGTGTCCATTCATTGTTATTCTCTCTCCTGCTCAAACAAAAGTTGTGCGTGATGATAAGTGTTAACAAACTCTACTTTACAGAAAATCTTGTAAATAGCCTACTGTCATGCAGTTAATGTGATACTATGCAGAGTTGGAAAGTTAGGTCAACTTAGAAACTGTTTCTCGTTGTTGAGTTGCCTGATGGTAAGGTACAGCCGTAGCTTACACCTGCAGAAGCGCTTGGCCGCTTGTGCTGCGCAATGCACACTTCGCTCCTCTCATCTATACGACGCAGTTCCCATTTCTGCAAACCATATATAATTACAAGGAAAAATATTACCACACGAGGGAAATCAGTGTGGTGTCCATTAAGATGTGAAAAAATAGGTATAAATCTAGCATACACATTTCATTTCACGGATGTGTTGATGACATAAATTAGGAAATATTAGAGGATGTGATGTTGAACTGCATGCTGATGCCATTTAACCAAAATGCCCCAGCAGCAGTACGGGAGAGGAGAGCTTATCTGACAGAAGATCTGCATAGTCTATAGTGAGGTGTTAGATTACATTGCAAAAATATCACCATGCATTCATAACCTCGTGACTCTCTGCCATATACACACGTTTGCAACAATCGCTAGCATTTCGTTAGCCTGCCTCTGTGCTGTGGATGCAGGATGTAAACTGATCCTGCTTCTCGCGATGTCTAAGACTTTGTGAGACTGAAGGTCGGCGGGTACGATTCACTGAACTTGCAAGCGGGATATTCTTCCTACAGGCAGTAGGGGCGGGCGAGAGAGTCTTCATTCGCCCTGTAATGAGTCATTTAACCATATACCGACTTACGAAGATGATTAATTAACACGAAAACGTTGCCTGGTGTACCTTTTAAAAGGAATGTGAGATGACGCTCTGATTGGTTTATTGCACGTTACGCCCAAACCACACCCACGAGTAATGTAGCTACTTCAGACCACCCCATTTTAGATTTGCGTTGGGCGCAACAGTCAATATCCCGCCGGTAAAATAGCAACAGCGCCCGAGATCCGCCCACAAAGCTACTTGCGCATTGCGTATAATTCCGTTTTCCGTCGTTAAGATAGAGCCCCTTATGTGTAATTTTGGGAACTCTATGATGAATAGAACTGAAATGGATGACGATCGAAAACTCATGAAAACGCACAATCTGGACATTTTATCATAACTCGGCTTTTGATGGTTGGGGTCGAATCAGTTTTGATGGTTGGGGGCCCCTTGGTGGTTTTGTGAACAATTTTTTATTTTTTATTTACACAATGTAAGTGTCAGAAGACTGACAGGCTCAAACAGCACATATGTGACCAGGCATGGCAAAACCAGGCACATGTCTCCCCAGAGACATTTTGAGTTATTCACAGATTCTGAAAATGTAGTTTCAAAGCTATCCAATGATATCTCACTCATCACTCATACAAGCTGAGAAATCAGGCTTTTCAATTTGACTACTTTCTCCCTCAATCCATGGGAGGGGAACACAATGGTCCTCATTTACATGACATTAAGATCAACCCTCCCCCCTGTCACGGTCACTGATCTGTCAGCCTGCAGTGCTAATGACCCATCGAAACTATCTGTAATGGGTTACAGCAGGGGTTCCCAAACTTTTCAACCCGCGACCCCCAAAATAACCGTGCCAGAGACTGGCGACCCCCACTATCCCTGGATGTGATGTAATAATAAAATGTGCGCACCGGCCATACGCACTAGGCTTATCCAAACACGGGCTTAACGACAACACAAAAGAACAGAGCAGCCTGTTATGATTTTACATATAGAAATTTACTATATGATAAAAGCAGAATACCTTAGTCAAAAAATAATATCCATGTAACATGAGTGCACATAATTGCTGTCGTGCAAACTTAACTTAAACATTAGTTTAATTTCCTTTTTAACAGAAGAATATCTCAGTCAGGGTAATATCCACAAACTGTTGTAAACATATGTACATTGTTGCTGCGCAAATTTACATTTTGGCAACTATGTTTCAGCATTAATCTCATATAATGAGATGGATGCGCCCTATGCGCGGAACACAGCAAGTCCATTCTTGGTTTAATTGTGGAGACGGCTACATGGAGGTCATCTGTATTTGTTTTTAATATATGTCAATGCAGAGAAAGTCTTTTCGCACAGGTATGTGGAGCCAAACGGCGTCAGTACGTCCATCGCGGCCTTGAATAGCTGTGGATATTCCCTCTCGACTGAAATCCAGAACTCAGCAAGTGTCTTGGAATTAAAATCTGTCTTTAAAGTGCGGTCAAGTGACAGCTCCCCAATTTATTTGATTTATGGAAATCATTTCGCGACCCCCACTTTGGGAACCCATGGGTTACAGAACCAGCTAGTAGCAATGGATAAAGTAGTCTAAAACAAACGTGAGATCACGTTTGCAAACCATGTTATTTTGAATGAACACCCAGTGCAAGGCACCAGGTTGGCAATGGATTTAGCAGGTTTAGCAATGGATAAAATAGTCTAAAACGTGAACTAAACAAACATGAGATCACGTTTGCAAACCCTGTTAATTTGAATTCACACACGATGCAAGGCACCCTGCCATCAGTCAAAACAAGACATTCTCGCATTATTCAAATGAATCGCCCACCGAAACTATCTGTAATGGGTTTTGGCTAGTAGCCTATGGTGCCAATAGCTAATGACAGTAGGCCTACATTAGCTAGTAGCAATGGATAAAGTTTCTAACACACAAACTTTATCCCCGTCAAATGTAACTGTGGAAATAGCATCTGATATCTTATGATCTAGTTCCTCTGCTGCCAGACCGAGAGATTCTTCCTCGTTGTAATTATCTTCGGCTAAGGTCAGCTCTAGATTAGGGATGTTCTCCAATGTAATGAAGTCGCCTTCATCATCAGATTCAGGTCATCTGCAATCCGCTGTGCTTTGTCCATCTCCATTCCAATTGTAAACAAACAGCATGCTGGTTTAGTAAGTAGCCATGAGGTTACTTCTAGCATACAGCTGATTGGCCGACAAAACAAAAGAGCACTAATAGTCACGCCCAATTCAAATGCTGGTTTACTTCCTGAAACTTAACCATTTTCAAAGACAAAATATACACTTTTAAAGCAACCAATGCTGTTATCTGAAACATGGAATTGCTTCTTTAGGACTTCAACTTGCACATTCTGCAAAAAATAACTGCACGAAAATAACTAATTTTGAAAAAAAAAAAACTTCAAAGTCGTTTTTTGCGACTTGCGTCTCTGCGACTTGAGCCTGGTTTTGCCATGCCTGGTCACATATTTCATAAAAGACGCTTTATCTCCATTTCTAGAAAAAAAAACAGCAAATCAAATCTAATGTTTGCTGAGGCAAATGGCATGTAGGACTGCCAGAACTCCTGCTACCCTTTAAGGCCTAGGTTCTCAAAGTGGGGTCCGAGGTCCCCCAGGGGTCTGCAGCACATTGTCAGGGGATCCCTGACAAAGTTTGCTACAAAATATGAAATTGTCTTATATGGCGAAAAATGCTACAGTATCAGTATTTGCCCAATTGATCTGCTGATACGTTACATCAATACGTCAAAACACATGTGTTCAACACAATAGGCCTACTGTACATTTGACAAAGAAACAACAATCCTTTAAAAAAAATCCTACATACTGTCAAAGTTTGCTAACATGACTATTGTGGTATTAGCACTCTATGTTTTTAGAATACATATAACATAAGCATCTAACAGAAAAAAAGGCTATACAGCTACATTATTAACTGAAGTTTTATGTGTTGCAATTATGAGGGGTCCTTGGAGAATTTTCCACTCCATGAGGGGTCCCCGGCCCACAAAAGTTTGAGAACCCCTCTTTAAGGGGTAAGAGTGGCCCTCATTGTGAGGGGGTTCAGGTGGAGCCTCCTGAATCAGTTGAAGGTTTCTTTCCTTCAAGTTCAGTTTTAGCTGAGGGACTGAACATGGTACAGCACAGTGTCTGTGTACTACATGACCTGTACCCAAAAAGTGTACTTCAAATTGGCAGTGGTGAACCACTTCCTCAGCATCTTGACAGGTAAGATTTGATGTACACGTTGAAGCGTCAGAATTCTAAGAAGGGCCTGTGCCCGCCGTCCGTTTTGGGAACAAGGATATTGAGTAAAAGCCAGCATGCTGTTTGCTTAGACTTTACGTTGACAATGGTGCCCTTCTGAAATCTTGCTGCTATTTCCTCTGCCAAATTAGCCTGGACTGAGGACCTTACCGTTATAAGGACCCTAAAACAAGATGGAGGCTGAAATTGGAGCCTGTAACTCCAATGGGTGAGGCGATGGCAACATAGTGGGCAGGGAGCGGGGCCAGCCAGCAGCGGCCCCCAGCCAGACCAGCCTCTTTCTAGATAGATAGATGCTTTATTGGTCCACAAGGGGAAATTCAAGGTCTCAGTAGCATACAGACATCACACACAACATTCACTAACAGCAGAAAAAAGTAATTAAAAGTATATACAGGGTTCGTACGTTTTGAAAAAACCTGGGAAAGTTATGGAATTTGAAAATGGCAATTTCCAGGCCTGGAAAAGTTTTGGAAAATGAAAAACACCCCGAAAGTTTTGGAAAAGTCATGGAAATTTGTGTGATCCATTGCAATTCAACTGAGAAATGTATCGCGTTTCCGCAGATCATGTCGCATACTTCCTTGTGTCTGTCGCGCGGAGACCAGAGATCGGCCTTTTCTAAAAGGAGTTACTCTGCCCTCCCTCTACGCATTCGACTCGCTTTATCCATTGCCGTAGAACACACAAACAAATAGTGGAAGGGAGTAGGGAGAGGGCGGAAAGCCTAATTGTCTTCGGTTGCATTTTTAAATTCGACGTTGTAGGCCTACGAAATGTGCTATGCCAGGAAAATAGGTCTATTAATTTAATCACGTCTAGCTTTACTTGGATAAATAAAACAATTTTTTTTTATAATTGTCAGCTTACATTTGGTGCATTAGCCTTTTAATCCGTTGTTTAGTCATGCAAGGACCGAAAATATTTCAGTCGATGTCATGCACACGTTGTTGCCTATTCCACCTTGTTTGCATTGAGATTATCTCTTTCACTGTTGCAGAGTCAATTTTGTGAAGATTCAGAAACGTGGATGTTTCTTCAGCATGTCAGTAACGAGTGTGCCAACACATTATGTAGGCACAGGTTTGCAGATGGATGTCATTTTGCGTTCGCGGAAGCTACAGCCCTGTTACTTCAGCATTGCATCTTATAACCAGTGTGTGCGGCGCTACAAACTGTGTGAATTAAACACGCAATTACGTGGTCATGATGAACCGACAGAGTTGAAGAAGAGCTGATTAGTAATTGATCAGGCTATGACATTAATCAGGATTTCAATGTGTGGAGGATATTTGTCTACAGTAGGCGATCACATAAGGTTAAATGCACAACTGCTGGTGTGTCAGTGTTGGCCTACATTTTCTATGTATTAGAAATACATAGATAAACCTTAATTTTTATTCAAATTTATCAAGGACTGTTTTGAAAGACTCGAAAGAACAGATGTTTTAGGGAATATAAGGTCATGGAAATTTGTCAAAAAATCATGATAAAGTCATGGAAATTCTCTGGTGAAATGTGTATGAACCCTGTATATAATATAAAAAAACACAGCTAAGCAAAAAGGACAGTAGAAGATAAAGAATATACTAAAATACAAATTATACTAAATAACACTAAAGCTAAATCAAGTCTAAAACAGTATCCACATAGTGGGTGATTAAACATGAGGTGCTTGCAATGACTGAGGCAGGGACTGAGCCTGTGATTCTCTGTGCATAGTAAGGTAAGGTGCTCTGCGAGAGTGAGTGTCATGGTGATGGTGCAAATGAGTAAGTGCAACAGTGCAAGAATAAAGTCTAGAGACCAGCATAAAATAACTATGGACATATAAGAGAGTATATATATATATATATATATATATACCGTATTTTCCGGACTATAAGTCACACTTTTTTTCATAGTTTGGCTGGTCCTGCGACTTATAGTCAGGTGCGACTTATATATGAAAAAAATATATAACTGAACGTGTTTTTAAATGTTAATTTATATTAACTGACATGAACCCTACGTGAAACATTACGTCTACAGCTGCGAGAGAGCGCTCTCAAATGCACAAGTCCAGTGCACTTTCAGTCAGAGATTAGTGCTTGCTTTGCCTGAAACACACATGCATACCTAAATCCTCAAGTTATGGCCGGGATTCTATTTATAGCCGGGCCTCAGATTTGGACAAATAAAAGCCAGTATAATTTTGTTTCAATTTAACTCATAAAAGAGCTCTTGTTAATATTTTATATTGTTGCTTGGTTTAATATTGTTGCCAATGAAAAGTCACATGTTGCTCTCATTGCTCTCAAGCTACCAGTCGCATGCCGCCCCCTTCTGAGCTAGAGGCTGAAGCAGTAACCTACATTTAAACACAATTGTTGCTGCCAGGCATCAGCCTATGAATTTTATAAAAAAGTCTTAGACCTCGGCTATACGGAATAAGGTTTCCCTTGCAGCACAGCACACGTTCTATGAATGAATGAAAGCGGATGCCTTATCTCGCAATAAGCGGATGGAAATCGAAATCCCGACACTACATGAAACTTGAGCCATTAAATACCCCACAGATCTCAGTGGTCATCAGTCCCGATATTTACCAATGTAATCAAACAGTCCAAACGTAAATTAAATCTCAAATTGAACATCTGCTTTTGATGTCCTACCCATGCCGCTACAAACGAAAAGTAGGCCTATGTCTCACAATAAAACGCAAGAAATAAAGGCCAATAGCTGACTCGAATACAAGCCATGGCCAAATAAAGGTGCTGTGCTTTGCGCAGCCTAAATAAAAGACCCCATGCAGCCATCGTTTGAGGATTTACGAGTCTCCTAAACATTCCTCACCCATTATCTAGACATGCATGAAAACATTTGAAAACAAAACTCACTGCCATGTAATATTTGATCGCTGTTTTGCTACTAATTATCTTTCACGTAATGAATTTGCACAGAAAGTGAAAGTAGGCCTACTGTGCGCTCCGTGTCTGTAGCTGTCTGTTCACGTCCTTAATCGATTATAACGTTCCTCAAATGGAGAACACATCCATGTTCTCGCGTTATAGGCTGTCATGCTTCTGTGTCTGCAAAATTCCTGATGGTTCCTGATCGCTAAACGTTTGTTTTCCTTTCCTGTCGATAGCAGTTGATGTTGAAGCATCTAGGCTATAATTTGACTTCAGCGGTGACAAATCCTGCTGAAAGAGAGAGAGAGCGCAACGAACGAGAGAGAGGCACCCACAAAGTGGTCCTGCGCGCGCGCGTCAATTGTCTGCATGGGGTTCAATTGAAGTCAGAGTTGGTCCAGTCAATAGTCCCGCATTCAGGCTGCTCCATTATTAGATTAACGTCAGACAGCGCTGTAAAATGTGTGGGAATTTCTCGCATTATGGCTAGAGTTGCGGGACTTTTATTATTATGCTCAATACTACGTAATAATTTATTTGCAATACCCGCAATCCCGCACTGAAATTTAGACCCTGATTTTAAATGTGCATCTTTTTTTCTCTCGCTCTCTCAGAGGTGGCCAGCCGAGCAATTGTTCTGCTGCCAGCTTGTGCCAATATATCGTCCAAAATGCTTGATTGCATTGCATTCTCCACATTTTTAGCTTAATTTTCATGTACCACATCAGCATTTTTGTTCAGTGATTTTTTTTGGGGGGAAATTGCTTTACAATTAGCGTCGGCCCTTGTCAGCAGCCTTCGGCTTGCCTCTTGCCACTATTCACTACTTTGTCTTCAGTAACATTCCCTGTAGAATTCTCAATATTTTTGGCCTCAATGTGTCCAGTTACATAGTCTGTCTGTTCTTGGTCTTGGATTTTGTGAAATAAATGTCTAAATATCACCTGCTTGCAGCAGCTTCGGTCTGCACGTCTTTTTAAAACGCATCTTTTTCTCTCTCCAGCATTTAATCTGCTGCCGGCTTGTCTCTCCGCATTGTCCAAAATGAGTTGTCAGGCCCGGTTGCCTTCCTAGGGCGAAGTTTCTTCAGTTGATCTCTTACCTGATCTGCAGGGATGATTGGGGGGGGGCATTTGGGGTCTGTGTGTCTGATGGCTGTTGACTTAAGTCGTTGTCACCTCATTGTTTGTGGTCGCCATGTGGGGGAGGGGTGCAATATCCAGTGATGGTGGGGGTGCGATAGCCTGTGATGGTGGGGGTGAGTGTTGCACTGGTAGAGAGGGGGGGTGGGGGCTGGGGGATGACCACCTCCTTGATGTCCCTGTCAAGGCTGCCATGGTCGTGGACACCTCAACAAGTCAAGGAGGCATCAGGCGGGGGCAGGGCATGAGGTTATGGTGGCTTAGGTCGTTGGATGTCACCGTGATGCAGAGCTGGAGAGACTTGGAGACTGGGAGGTGGGGGTAGGGCAGGCACGCAAACAAGAGCAGTGTCTGAGTCAGCAGGGGGTGGTGGACAGACCATTGCCATTGAAGCTGGAGCAGGGCAGTCAAACCTGTTGTAGAAGTGGTTCAACTGGTTCGCCCTGTCCAGGTCCCCCTCCACAGAGCTGCTGCTCTTCTTAAGGCCAGTGATAGTCTTCATACTGTCCCATACCTCCTTCATGTTGTTTTCCTGCAGCTTCTGTTCCACTTTCCTTCTGTAGTCCTCCTTAGCCTCTTTCAGCTTGACTTTGAGTTCCCCTTGCACGTTCCCCTTCCCCATTGTCAATATGGCTGAGGACATGGCCATTCCAACAACACGAGTGAGTTAGGAATGGGTAGACAACAGCATCCAACAAGTTTTTGGTGTCTGGATCACTAGTGCTAACAGTCTTTCTGATAGCTGCTAACAGTCCTTCTGATAGCTGCTAACAACAGCCAAAGAAGTCTCGGCACGGGCGTCACTATTTGCAACATTGTTACTAGCAGACTCCGAGCTCTAAAGCTGGGAGGAACCAAAGTTAAGCAAAAACCCAGCATCATCAAGCACATGATCTATGAGGGTGGGAGGCAGTTTACATCCAAGCAGCATCTCTGGGAGGCTATTCTGACATTTTGGCAGCTCTGGGAGCCTATTCTGCAGACATTTAAGCAGAAACTCTTCAAGAACTCACAAGTTCAATGGATGTAAGAATTGTGAAGGTGATATCAATGAAGGGGTCCTATGTTAACATGTAACTTGGCCTGTTAAGATGTTTTTGATTGAAATACCTTTTGATTTAATTTATATCACCTCCTAATGCTGCAAATTCAACAAATTACCATTTTTAGTTCTTTACAACCTATAAAATGTCTTGAAACTTTGTTGTGCATAATAATTTGGAACAGTGCATTATGAGTTTTTTTTGTTGTTGTTGAAAACAATACTGTTATCATTGGGAGGTTTGTTCAATAAAATTCGAATTATACTCTAACGGGTGATAACTTGAAAATTATACTGACTGTCATTTGCATCAACTATTTAGGAAAATCTGAGAAAAATGTAATTTGCATAATAATTTGGAACGCAGTGTCTGGAAGAGCAGAAAAACTCACTTTGCGTGAATGCCCGGCTAGACAGGAAAACAAACTTCTCCCACTACATGTGAACACGCCGTTTAGGCTAGGAGTACAGAAAGACTCATTGTACGCGAATGCACTGCTAGACAGGAGAACAAACTTCTCCCACTACATGTGAACATCGCGGCAGAAAGTCTCTAGCCTGGGTGTTCCCATGCTGCCTTGCGCACGATTTGATTCACGCTGCTAAGGCAGCCTGGAGACCATGGAGCAAATTTTCGCCTGAGATAGGGAACCAATCACAGAACAGGGGGAAAGCAAGGCGATGATGAGCTATGCACAGGCGCATTTGATAGACATCCGTGGCACCCAATAAACGGATCTGGGCATTTTTTTCAAATACGAGAAAATGAACGTTTGGTTCCCAGACCACGTCTCATTGAGAAGTGGTGGCGCTAGCCAGGCTAGAAAGTCTCACTGTGCACATGAGAAAACAGATTTTTTTTTGGACGGCCACACATTGGTTTTGTCAGCCTCAGTATCAAAGGCTCTGCTTTTACCGGCTTTTACACGTTAGGATTTTGGGTAGTTTAGTACTTTTTACGTTAAATTGCAAATACATTTTTTTTTCTCAAAACAAGGTTGATGCCCCATTAACTTTTGGGGTCTATATGAGCATATACAATCGCTTAGTCATGTTGTTGCTGGTTTTAAGTCTACCATGGACAGTTACAATTTTATGGCTTATACTCCAATTGTCAATGGAGAAATTGTACTGAATTTTTACTTCCGGAATCGGCTGTGGGGGCGGGACTGTTGTGTTTATCAAGAGGGTTGAGGGTTCACTCAATATAGGTGATCAAAATTGGCCTTGATGTATCAAATTTTTATTTGACCCTAATCCTGATTGTGAGGACACACAAGAAAATTTGCATAGTTGGCCTCTAGGGGCCACTGCAATAAGCGGGAAAGGCAAAGCCACCAAACAGGAGGGGTATGTCATATCTCAGCGAGGTGGAACAGCACAAATCGAGGGCAAATCAATCCAGTGTTAAACGTTCCACATACTCGACGCACCCGACCGGTAGCGCGACAATGTGACGTCACACGTAACCAATTATACTCGCGCGTCGTGGTCACGACACTAGTTGCAATATTCTCCTGAACAGAGGTGTCGCTGTTGTGAAAAGATTAACGCTAACTACGTTACACGGCAGAAGAAGCTGCATTAAGAAACACTAGTAGCAGAGAATGTAAACGGGCTCTGCTATTATCTAGCCTCTATGATGGTACTTCAGACTTTGGTTGCTACTATTCACAACTACCACCATCATTATCATCTAGTTTCCAAGTTTCCAAGTCCATGTGTTGCAACTCTCGCTGGTAACTTTGTTAACTTATCCAGCAAACTATTAAAAATTCACGACTGTAACAAAACACTGCAACTCTCGCTTGCCCTCGAACTAGTCCATCTTCCTGTTTCCGCTTTGTCGTGCTCGTCTGAAAAAAAATGAGTGGTGCGCTACCTGGCTAAAATCCTGGCGCGCCAGCAAGATCTACGTCATTTTGACGTCACGGTGTCGCGCTACCGGTCGGGTGCGCCGAGTATGTAGAAGCCCTTATGGATCTTAATGGGATGCATGTTAACATAGATCTCAATACAAATTTCAAGTTTTTGCCTGAAATTGCACTGTGCCTATTTACAAGGGCATTGTTCCCACCTCTTTTGGGGCCTACCATCAAATGTTGGACCTCTATAGAAAGCTGAGAACCTGTAGCTTTCGTAGGAAACAGTCAAAATAACTGTGTGATGTACTCACACAGAGTTACAGAGGCTAGAATATAGTTTTTTCTTTCTGCCGGATTACAAGCATCTCTGAACTGACCACATTTCAGCCCTCTGGGTCACTTGATATCCCTTAGAAACACAACTGAGCCCTAGCACCAGGTCTTGTGATTATTTGCCAAGGTATGCTCATGCGTTTTGTAAAATGCCTATGGAAACTCCCCATAGGACTTTTTGTTATCCAAAATGCATACTGACACTCAAATGCTTACTGCACATGAACCCCTTTGTGTAGAAGCATAATCCTGGTCTCAAATGAAAGGTAACACTTTGAGGTTTCTTGTGGACTATTTACATTGTATGGCAGGTGTTCTGATATAGACTGACTACACAAAATATGGAATCATTACAAAAAAGTCATTTTTGCATTTACTTCGTTGGTTCAATGAGTGTGTATAAGATAAACTATACATCTGTACAACTAATATTGGATAATACAACATGAAGATTCAATTTCTATGGATTATTGTGAATATTTCAGTACCCAATATGTTGCATCTACTTATGGTGCTGCAGCTACACTGCAGCCAGAAGTCAGGGTAGCACCAAAACCGGGGAGGGGGGCATTTTGGATCAAATTTAATTGAGACATAATAAAATTAATCTGAAAATGTAAAGCACTATACAGATTGTACATGAAAAAAGTTGTCATTTTTGGATTCCCAAGAGCCAAAGCTTTGAAATTGTGTTTAACATTACTATGCTACATAGCAATATGGTGCATACAATTGATTTAGAAGGTTGGGGGCTATAAACAATTAGCACGTTATCACGAGCAGGTAGTTTACCTTATTTGCTGCAGATGTGACTCTGATTCAATAAACAGGTCTGCGCGAACATATGGTGTTGGCGTGTCCATAATAAAATAACAAAATCTAACCATATTTTGAGGATTAATTGAGACGGAACCAAGTGCTGCTCAGATCCAAGTTTGTAACTTGGGAGAGTGGCTATGTTAAGCAGCTCATGTTGGAGAGGTGGAGAGAGAGCCTCGCTTCGGTAGGCCTATAGCCTACTTATTATTTTGAATGGCTGCTTTAGAGTATGTTGGTAGGAAAGTTCAAATTAAAATATACAAGTGTATTGAAAAAAACCCACTAGACCTATCCCGAGATTAAACCATACCACGCACAACATATCTGCATACACAGCAGACACTATCAAGTGCACCACTGCATAGCTGCTACAGTACGTGATTTGTCTTGCAGACTTCATCAGTGCCCGCTGGTTACTGTTATACTTAATTTAAATGTGGGCAATGTAGGCCTAATATTGGTGATTTCGAGACTGCATAGCCTATACAGCAAGGCATAATTTTTTCAGCACATGATTTGATCTTTAGAAGGCATTAGACTATCTATCGTCCAGCCATCAAGATTGCATCGCAGTAGGCTATTGTTGCGTTTGTGGAAAAATGATCGTTAGCTTATTTCTGTGAATAGTCTTCTATCCCAAGTTAAATATGGCAAGGTAGCTGTGCCTAAAAGCTGAAAGTATTCTTGTTGTGTGTAAGGTGATATGTGACTGAAGGTGTAGCCTTTGTTAGCGCGTCTTCCAATGGTGAGTGTGCAAGTTTAGTTTACTTGGCAAGGTAGGTAAAGTGTAATTTCTTTTGGCGTAGGCTTATGTTGTCCATTGTCGTTTAAACAGTTGAAACCAGGTTTAGTTATGTTTTTGTGTGAAATTATGAATACAAATAAAGGGAACATTTTCATAGCCTACAAACTCAGATTTATTTATTTAGATAGATAGATAGATAGATAGATAGATAGATAGATAGATAGATAGATAGATAGATAGATACTTTATTGATCCCCAAGGGGAAATTCAAGTTTCACTAAATTTACTACTGAAAAGTAGCAGCCTATCCAAAGTTATGCAAAGTTATGTGTGTTAAAACATTTCACACGGTTAGGATATCGGATGTCACTTCTACAAGTACCCCAGGCATGTATTTGAACTCTTTTGAGCTCTTTAGTTATTTAGTTTCTTAGGCTACTCGCAAAAGAAGCATTATAGCATTCACGTAACCGGCGTATTGTCATACAGAATGGACACTAGAAAATTCAAAATTGACCGAGGTCGTCCGAAGTCCTCATTGTGACATAGTGAAAAGGGGCGGGGCTTGGGTCGGTCAATTGACCTGTCGCTAAGCCCCGCCCCCCATTGTTACTGTGTGAAACTCAGACAAACATACCAGACTTGATTAGAAATACATTATGGAGAATGGCAGCTGACAGTATACCAAAGCAGGCTTTGAGGACCTTTTGGTTAATAAAGGATATCATTTCCTCCAGAAGCAATCAAAAGGGACTTAATTATGCTATGGAGGGGTATAGTCAAAACTTTAAAATGTATACAAGGTGACAAGCTTAAAGTGGAGGCGAGTAGCCAGATCACCGTGCAAAAACCACTGACGTTAATGCTAGCTAGCTAGCTAGCTAGTTGAAGATTGAGACCGAGTGTTAGGCTATATTAACATTCGATGTAGTAAGAATATAGTAGTTGGCTAATGAGCATTTTCATCTTGGGATTTAACAGGGAACTTGGTTACTGTGCCCACGTTGTTGGCTTAGTAGCCTACATTACGTCAAGCTGTTGCAAATGCGAGAGACGTCCTGTAGGCTACTGTTGATGAAATATACCCTCATTTACTAGCCACTCGGGGTACCGGCTATCGGTATTACACGTCCCCCATGCACAACGTTTGACCATGGTTATCCGTCGCTTTTTTTTTTTTGAGGAAATAAACTCCATAAATAACCATTAATTTGTCATTTTATGCCTCCTCCCTGTTGTTTCCTATTTGTTCGAGCTGATTAGATGTCCGAGTCTGTTGAGGCTGGACTGGCATTGGCTCATCTGCGTTCTAAGAGTGGCGCTTAGTGACAGGTCAATTGGCAGGAAATTGCTGTAAATACTACTAAATTACCTTACCCTTGACAAAACTCCATGATGTGTCCATGGCAACACAATCAATTTTTTTATCTTATATAATTATATCTTCATCTTGTGTGATGGTAATTGTTTGATATATAATTTAGCCTTGTATAGTTAAATTACATTCATTTCATGTATTTTCAGTTATTTGATGAGGTGCTTTTGGTATTGGACCCTGACATGTACTTAAAAAAGAGGTCAGCACTGAAATGTGAGAAACAGGAGCACAAAGATTTCTATAACTCTGAGAAGACTCTGCCACCAATTACAAAGGATGAGGGATTGATATCTGTGAAAGAAATGTAAGTATTCTTATTTTACTACACTTTTTTCATTTAAGTGGAACACAAGTTTTCAAACTCTTGGAATTTTTTGCTCAACTGTTGATCTCTCAAACATCATCAAATGCATTAAACATGTTGAGAATGTACAGTGGGCAGTGCTTCGACTTGGCCAGCTTCCCTCGCGGTCCACGCGCGGGATCACGCGACTTTAATTTGTATTTTTCCAGTGACGCTGCAACAACCGGCAGAGGTCTCAAGTGAGCAGGGTGTCTCGTAAAAAGAAATGGAGCTGGAAAACCCTACACAGACTTCACTACAGACTTTAGCAGACTGGTTTAGAAATAATTTAATAGCCAGAAATATGCCTGCCCTGCCCTAATAAAGAAATATCTGGTTAACGGCGAAAGTGAATCCCGTTTGCAGCCGTGAGAAGAAGCGCAGGACAAATTAAACATTCTGGTTTTCTCCGAGTGCAACGATGATAGACAGACATCATTTGGACAAAATATAGAGCATATTAACCTCCGTTGCTCAGCCAAATGCCTTCCTGTTACGTCCTGTTATCACGGAGTTCCAGGCGATAAACTATTTTTTATGGTCACAAGTTTACTTCATTAGCGTTTATTTTTTTGATTAGGCCTATTAAAGAGTGTTTTTCATTTAAAGGCTTGACTTCGTGTTTATTCAGAAGAGCATTTAGTGCTCTCCTCAATCCCAGACGTTCACATTGCATGTTTGTTTGTAATGGAGAGATACGCTTGTCATAGGCGCCGATACCGTGGGTGCTCCGTCTCTCGGGCACCCACTGAAAACATCGAGCACCCACGTGTGCCAGCTTACAGCCCCGGCTAAATTAACATTTATTTAAAATCAAACATCGCAGTTTATGTTAAATTCAGCATCTCTCATAATGTGAGAGTCAATTCAATTCCCTACTCCATATACTAACCACCAATGAGAGCGTCTCTCGTATGAAAATTCCTGACACTTCCCACCTGAAGAATTAACGCAAGGGTTTGTCGGGTCTTCAGCCCCGAATGTTTAAAATGTATATAGCCCTGAATATCATTTTAAAAGTAGTCTGACAAAGCTAATTGTTTTGTGACACAGCTAAACACTGGTACCTGATAGAACGTCTATAACATAGCCTAGGTGGTCGCAACTCACAAAAGTAAAGCAGACAGAAAGAACTCAAATCTAGCCTACAACACACAGATTTAATTTCTCCCATTTAATACCATTTAATTTCTCAGAATTTAGGTCTACTAGGCCTACAATAACGTCATCACCAAATACATCTTTTATTTTTAGTTGATCAACCACAAAGAGTAGCATAGGCCTACTGTGCACAGTGCACTGACGACTGTAGCAGCCCAAGGTAACCAGTTGTTGTAGATGAGCGGCAACCCCTTGTTTCAGATAGCCTGGACAATATGTTACCTGGGTGTTGCCTACGTTATTAATTAATGGTAGCCTACAATAGTTAATAAATTCGCGTAACATATTAGTTGGCTCAAAGAGTAGGGAATCAGGATGGAGAGAGTCATGCGTGTGTTGCTTTTGCGGGATCGAATCCAGTTTAATGCTAGTTTTCAAAACATATATTTTTTACATGTCTTTTGTCAGTGGGTGTAATGTAGCCCGGCTCATGGCGTATGGCGACTTCAAACCGCCTAAAACAACTTGTTTGTGAATGTCTGACAACTGCTGCAGCGCATGCACGCGCCAAAGGAAACCAGTAGGTGGAGAAACCAGAAGGCACACAACACCGAAGCGATTTTAAGGCTATTTCAAGATAGGCTACTCAATGGTGCTATTTCACACGCATTATAGCGACCCCCACTCACCGGGGTTAGGTGGAAGGTGTTAATAGACGATTGGCGTAGCCTACAGTGGACTAGGGCTGTCAAAATGGCAAAAAAATGACGTTGGAATATCCCCTCTAAAATAAACACATGTATTGGAATATCTAGGCTATATTATTTTAAAATACGATTATGTCAGTGAATATAAAGTGGCGTCATCTGTGTCATCTGTTTTAACTTTTTGTATGGTTATTGCTTGACAGGGGGGATCCCAAGCAACTTTCAGCCATAAGGCATTTCCTAATTCACCCGACACTGATATTCAAAATGTTGAAACTATTTCGGCATAGCCCATAAGCAGTTTAATTAAATGTAATGTTAGTTTTAAACAAACGGGGTGAGGCTTGGCCTCACAGATGCGCTCGTGCCTTAAATGGCAATACAAATCTTCACGATAGGCCTATTAACTGACCGCCCGATTCACGTTGGCTGGGGGGCAGGGGGTATGGAGTAAAACTTGTGTCACCTTAAACCGAATTTGAATATGAATTTGAATATGAATTTGAGCAATTGTATTGGAAAAACGAATTTGAATAGTATATGTTGAAACTGAATTCATTAGATTGGAACTGAATCCCAGCCAACTTGAAATTGAATATAATATTTTGAAATTGAACTCATTTGCTCTGATACATAAATTATCCTGACTGAAAATTTCGCTCTTGGAATTTTAACATTCAGTTCTCACAATTCAGTTTCAAAACGTGAAATTCAATTTCAGTCTACCGAGACAAAAACAGCTGGTAGCTAAGGAAGAGCAATCGAGTGCAGAGCTATTGTGATCGAGTGACTAGTGCCGAGTGCGAAGCAAAGAGCATAGTGTGGGCACCTGGTTTGCACGGTTATTAGATCTGCACGATTCATCTTACCTACCGTTTGTAATTTAAACAAATAAAACATTTGTTGCAGTATTATTTCAAACTTCTAGCTTGTCAATCCTTGAAATACAGAACTAGCCTAGGCTACCCAGCCATCAAACATCAATGTAGCCTACTTACCTACCGTTTTTGTAATTTTAAACAAATAAAAAATGTTTTGCAGTATTACATTTAAAACTTCTAGCCTGTCAATCCTGTCAACTACCCAGCTAGCAATCAAACATCGATGTACTATCTTACCTACCGTTTTTGTAATTTTAAACAAATAGGCTAAAACATTTTTTGCAGTATTACATTTCAAACTTCCAGCCTGTTAGTCCTTGAAATACAGAATTACACAGCTAGCCATCAAACATCAATGTACTATCTACCAATTGCAGTAGGCTACTAATGCAAACTTCTAGCCTGTCATTCTTTAAAATGTCATGGGCATAACTTTCTCTCATTTTCGTAACAATCTTACTACACAAGCAGGTAAGCCAGCTAATAGTAAAATACAATAGTCCAGCTTGGAGATGACCTGAACAAGAAGTTGTGTGGAATCCTGTGTCATATAAGGTCTGATCTTCCTTATGTTGCAAAGGATAAACCTACATGATTTTGCAATTGCATCATATCTAATATCAGCTGATTACACACATAAACTGTAAAATTTAGATTGCCCATACATTTGGAAATCCATCACCACCAATGGCAAACAAATAAATTCCAGAGAAAACAACAGTGGACATGTTTATTAGTGTGTAAAGTGTTTTACAATATGTGTTTCATCTTTCAAAGATATTCATTAAGAGAAATCAAGTTTCGGTGTCCATGTCTGGTCGATGCCAGTCCAAAGGTCCATTGTCCTCAGTCTATCTCACTGTCCACTGTTCATTGAGGCCTGTCAACCTATGAAAATAAAATCAACAAACAATCAGTGTTTAGCTTAAAGTGTACTGTGAGTCTCTCATTAATAGTTTTTTCATCTCTGCGCAAAGATGTCTCATAAACATCAGGCAATCAGGATACAGAGACAAGTCTGTGCACCTCATAGACAATCAGTTGTTTCTCACACACACATTCATACCTTGCATCGTATACATCATAATATATCATAACACCTTCTCTGCACACACACATGACTTGGTCAATACAATGAGTTAATTAAGAACCAAGGACATTTCTATCGTCATACAACACATGATTTGCAATCTACACACGAATGACTGAAATAGAGTGGTGAAGTCCCACCCCTTCTACTTCCGGTCCATGGGACCTATCTTTCAAAAAATTATGAACGGGAGTTAATGGAGAGATAACAATTATTTTTTGGTCCAGTTTGAATTGTGCCACAAATTTCACATATGATGTGTGTGAATTTAAAAGATCATTTTTCACGTCAAGAAAGTACTGTTGTTCGATAGACTTCAAAAGTTATGTTGGTTTTGTGCGAATCCACTCAGTGGACTACATCTCTCGTCTCGAACGATGTACGTCACCTACGTAATGAAACGATAAGAGCTGTTATGCTAGTTAACGGTTGCATCTTGCTGCCTGCTATGTCACTTAACAGTATGTAATGTACAGTCTATGGACGAATACAACTTACCTGATGTGTTTAATCCTCTGACTCATGGTATTTTCTTGGCAAAGGAAAGCCCAATTAAGACCTGTTGCTGGTATGCTTGTACAATCTAGTGTGGCTGTGAATGAGCTAACGTCACTAAGCGACTGATGGGTTTGTAGTCGTTGGAATCACGATCTTTCACAATGTTGTAATTCAATAGTTCTGAAACAAACTGCAAATGTCTTTACATGAAAAATTGTCTTTAAAATTGACAAACATCATATGGGTAATTCAAGGCACAAGTCAACCGGGACCAGAAAATAAATTTCTTTTTCGCCATAGACTGCCGTTCAAATTTTTTTGAAAGATAGGTCCCATGGAGGCAAACGGAAGGGGCGGGACTTCACCACTCTATAGAAGTATCAAGACAACACACGGTTAAAGTATTACTAGTTAGGTTATTGTAATATACTGTGTCTATTTCTCAATAACTTTTACAAAATCTGCATGGAGTCGATGAAGAAGCATAAATCAGCCTGTAGAAATACTGTTAAACTAGGGTCTCTTGAGTCTTGATCATATTATCGAAAAACATTTATTAGAAGCTAGCTACCATTTGCTAACAAAGTTGTCGCAATCCAGTTGCCTAGCAACATCACGGCACGGCAGCATTGCCCAAAAAAATGGCCCCACGTAGCATCAGCTAACAGACAACACTGTCACGGTCGGGTCTAGAACCCGGGCCGCCGGAGTGGCAAACTGACTTTTAACCCACTAGGCCACTGAGACTAATGACTCAAGTGCAGAGCAGACAAAGTAAGATTAACTGAGTTTATTTCAGGTTTTAGACACAAAAGCTCAGAAGATCCGAAAAAGTCAAAAACAGTCCAAAAAGTTAAATCCAAAACATCAATCCAAGGCGTAATCCAGAAAATCAAAGTCCAAGAGCCAAGCCAGGGTTCAGATAACAGAGTTCAGTCCGAGGGAGGAAAGGCAAACAAATCCAATAGGAGAATCCAAAGGAGATACCTTAAACAGTCGGGTCAACACAAGGTAAAAAGAATCCACAGGGCAAAAACTTCCACAAATTTCCACAAAGGCTTAGAGCTTGAGACACACAGGGTAATCATGAAGACTTAGCAAAGACACAGACAAAGAGCAGGGTTTAAATACACTGACACAATGAGGAAATGAGACATGTGACCAGAGACAATGAGGAACAGGTTAATTGGACAACAAGAGGATTGGGTAGGGACAGAACAGAAGTTTTTGGCGACATCTAGTGGCCAAAATAGTTAATGCGTGACAAACACAACGATGAAAAAAGCTTAACTAGGGGGACAACACAACGATGAAAAAAGCTTAACTAGGGGGACACAGAGCCGTGTACATCTCTATATACGGCTCTGAGGGAACATATCCAGTTTTGCTCCATGAATGATACAGTTTAACCAGAGATTGTAACGTGTTCTTACATGCCTAAAAGGCACAATGATATGACAATGACCAATCATATTGTTCTATCAAAGAGTAACGTTATATCGTAACACCCCCAATTATCACCACTTTTGTTAAAGGTCTCATCTCATAGTTTTTTCATTAATTTTGCAGTGGTCTGTAGTATTGATGAATGCCCTGTGAGCCGGTTTTGGTGAAAAAAATGCTGTCCTGCGTCTGTTTCATGCTGTTCTAGTTTGGTGGGGAAGGTGGGCGGGGAGGAACGACTGGATTTTGCCTTTAGTCATGAATATTAATGACATGCTAATGAATTCACCTCTGATTGGCTAACAGTACTATGATGCTTCCTCCAGTGCGTCCTCATCTGATTCTGCCTGTGCTATGCTCCATATTCAACTTTACAGTGCTAAAACCTGGCTAAAACTCGAGTCAAAACTGTTGCACAAAATGTCTTCGGAGATACAACTTCATGTGTTTGATCCTAGTATCCGAGTAGGAAGAAGAACCGCTTCCTGATCGTTTGTCGTGAACGTTGGTTTAATAGAATGGTAACAATTGCCTGTCAGCTTAAAATTTCTCCTAAAAGAGGTAAACGTTTGTGACAATCGTCATCTTGCTTTCAAGTAATAAACAGTTGGAAACGTTTTAAAGTAAAGACCTATTTCTTTACACAGTCAAAAGTCTTTGCAATCTTCCTAGTAGATATTTTACTTCACAACACAGGTAAGCACCCTAAATGCAGTTCAGCCTCTGACCTAGCCTGCTAATGCTATCGGAATAGATAGTTATGGTTTGAATTCCATGATACTATCATTGAAAGACCACTTGGTTATAGCCCAATATATATATATAGATCTAAATGCAAACACACCTACCTAGCTATATTTTGCTGGAATTGTACCAGAATGCCTACAGAAGCAGAGAATGTGTGCTGCAAGACTTCTTAATGAGAACTATGGCTTTAATAGCCTGACATTGGCAGAGGTTAGCCTACTCAAGTTGTTTTCTGTCACGTATGACAGAAAAAGTAGCCTACTATAGGAATCTTAGTATTTGGGGACTAAATATTACAGTGATCTTATAGGAATACTATAGTATTTGGACATACTATAGGTACTATAAGTCTACTATAGAAAAACTATAGCAGTTACAGGATATTATAGTTATTAGTAGTACTACTACAGTATGTCCCAATTATTCCTATAATAATTATTCCTATAAGATTACTATAATATTTTGTCCCAAATACTATAAGATTCTTATACTACTTTTTCGTAAGGGGATTGCTCATGTGGTTAGAAAAATGGGAAACACCAGTACCCCTGTTGTCTGTATGACCCTGTACCCAGGATTAGAACCAGTCTGCCTTAGCATAATGTACTCCCTTCAAAATGCACTAAACATTCAACTATGACGACTATGGCCCTCTGTGAGACAGAAGATATGAAAGGTAAGATAAACCTTTAGCTTAAAAAGGGACAAAAACTGATGAAACTCCTAAAACAAATATACAAAACAGGTAAATTTTCAATAAATAACTTTATTATATTTACATACAGCAGTGGTACTCAAAGTGGTCCAAAAAGCTATCTCAAGTGTTCCACAAGTAGATGTGGTAAAATATAATAGATGAGTTGTTTGCAATATTGAACCAACTTGTATGTAAATCCAAACAGTTCTGCAACACTGATGTAACCTATGCCAGTTTAAATCATATGAATCCTCTGACACCATAAGCAAGGTGCAAAGACAATAAGCAAGGTGGTTCAGTGAGAAGGCCTATTGTGTAATATACTGTTGAAGTAGGTCTACTGTTTTTTTTTTTTGCTAGGTGGTCCGTGAAACACTGACAAATAGTAATATTGCAGTCTATTAAAATAATGTAAACACAAAACAAGAACATCCAAACTATGCACAGAATTAACAATGTCCTCTTTTTGCCAGACGATGCAGACATCTGGCCTACAGATCCTTTGTAAGATGGTGCTGGGATTATTTAGGGGAAAAGGTCTGAGTTGTTGTTTCGGCTTGTATTGTCCTGGGGATCCGAAGGGACAACACACAAAACACATCTGTTGGCTGTGATGATTCTATTACATTGCTCTTTGATTTAAGCTTGGGCCATAGGTGGAGCCATCAGGTGTTATTGTGGAGATGTCGCTTTCATCTTCCTCCTCCTCTTGATCAACCCGATGTCTTCTAGCTGGCCTTGGATGAACAGGCTTGATGGCAGTAGAGGTAGCAGGCCCCCATGCCCATGGTGTATCCGAAGTGCTTGTATCAATACTCATACTTTTCATGAAGTATTCTGTTTGGGTACCTAAAGTAAATAAATGTGTATTACTGTCAAGTTACAAGATACAAATAGTGAATGTCCTGTGTACTATCTCACACAAAACTGTACTGGCACAATGGAAACAAAAATATTTTAGTGACTGTGGTAAGGTGTATGATGTACTAAGTAGCACACCCACAAGAAGACATTCAGTAATATCAATTCTATCTGTTATGCAATTCATGGGTTTCATCAGGTCCATTTACACAGGTGTATTAATCAAGCACCATGCAGTCAGCATTCATAATCGAGGAGCTTGATTTTATACACCTGTGGAAAGTGACCTGAAGAAACCCATGAATTGACTTTCCCTTTGACTGCGCCTTTAGCTCCACTGCTAAACCATACCAAACAATAGAAAATCTACCACTTCCCGCTGGTCAGTGTGATACTCGTTGAGGAGACTAACCCCACCACAACAAAAGGCCTACATAATCCAGTATAAGTAAGATGTAACGTGAGCAAACATTTACTACATTGTCATAGAAGTCATGATGTTCTATTCAATGCTTAGTTGCTGGTGTAACACTGCGCACCAAAGAAATGGAAATTCAAGGCAGGTGGCTACTAGACATTTCAGGGCCCATATGTTTACTTACAATGCAATCAATTTTTGATATCTTTACAAAAGTTAAAATACTGGTATTTATATGATGCTTTTATCCAAGGCAACATGGACATACAATAGCAGATTCAGGAATTTAACTGGCCAGGGGCTTGTACTACGAAGGGAGCTTAACCTACCCAGATGTAACCCAGGGTTACTTTGTTAAACCGGGGTTGACAAAACCTGGTTATCATATGTGATGTTAATCGGTACTACGACGCTGATTAAGAAGTTGATTTGTTGAACCGGGGTTAACCTAATAGGAGTTTGTGCACATTCACATAAAAGGGGCGGGTTTCAGCGAGTCACCACTTTCAATGATGACGCAATCACCTTATTTTACGGATTAATTATTATGACAAGTTATGAGGAATTAAAACCCACTCTACGACAAAAATCAAATACGTCGGCAGTGAACAAAGCAAGGCTGTTGGCAACGTATTGCAGATCGGGTAGCCTAAATGCCTAAAAGTAAAGTTTTATTTCCACATGTTCTTCAAATATGTGTTACGGAGGATTAGTAGCCTATGGAATGTCTGAAATGAGTTGAAATAATTAAATAGCCTATTTTGAGTTCATAGAAAGGCCTACAGATGCAAACCCAATTCAGAAGTGGGCATATAGATTACAGTAATAAGGATAATTGAATGTTTAAGTAGCCCCCATTGACTGATTTAGTGTATGCCTAATCCTGTGAACATTTCAGATGCAACACCATTGCCAGATGCCAAACGCACATGGCAGCAGGTGAAAATGAAACACAAAAACATTATTCAGAATAGTAGGTTTATATAGTTATAGCTTGCATTAATATTTCTTAATTATGAAAACATGTAGGCCTAGCTTATAGCCTTCACTTGGCCTCTGTTTTACAGCTAACAAGAAAAAGGTGTCTTTGAACACTACTGTAGGAGGAAAGGCACCAGCGTGTTTTACAGTAGCAGAAGAGTTGGCCATCGCAAATAATAGTGGAAGCCCGATTATGGAGGGGGTTGAGGGAGGCATTCGGTCGGATTCTGGTGCTGTGGAAATGTGTAGCCTTTATGTGCAGGGTACAGTAATATGACATTCAATTCAACAAGTTTGTTAAAATTGTGATTTTAATTTATTAGGCCTACTGTAGGCTATGTCCAATTTATTTTAGGCTATTCTTGCTCAGATTTTCAGCATACCGTAGGCCTATGTCCGATTTATTTTCGGACATACAGTATTCTTGCATCACCGATGGAATACATGAATGTCCACGTACGGGCATTGCTATGAGACGTCTTCCTAGATCATCTGACAAAGATAACAAATTCCCTTGGCTGACAATATATATCTTCATAGAGAATATCGTCCGGGTAGGCTATATATATTTTCTGCCGGTCTCTAAAACCCTAAGCCCTGCGAAGAGAGTCCTCACGATTTGGATCCAATCCAGGTATGGATCATCCAGGTACGACATGTCTCAGGAGAAATTGTTAGTGGAGGGGTGGTACTTATAAAGGGTGTGGTTAACGGAAACCTCGGGTTAACCAAGAACATAACCTGGTCGGAGCAGGTTTGAGATGCAAACCATTGCAAAATTGCCATGGCAGCATACCTCGGTTAAAACCTATCCACCTTTCGTAGTACGGGTTAATCGGGAAGTTACGCCACACGTGATCAAGTTACTCGAAGTTACCCAGATAAGCCAGTAACCCCGCTTCGTAGTACAGGCCCCTAGTGTGGCTACAGGTTTGGACAAATAAAGGCAGGTCTCAATAGACCTCTGACGTTCGCCTACAAAAAGTACCCAAAGCTGCCATCTTTGCCCATGTAAGGAGATCCAGGTGTTAATTGAAGTTAAATACCTATGGCAAGTTGCATGGCTAGTTAGCTCTGGGCTAGCAAAATCCAGGTTTATTGTTTTAACGCCGGGGTCTCCAACCCCCGGCGTTAAAACAATGGTGCCGGGCCGTGGGCTGGATCTAACCGGTCTGCGAAAACAAAACAAAAAACGTGCTAAAAAAAAGTTCTATACGAGGTAACTGCATAGACTTTTTCTGTTTATGATTTATGGTCTATGATCACAGCAGCACACTTATTGTTCTTCTTAAGCAGCACACTTATTGTTCTTCTTAAGTTTTATTATTATTATTATAATTATTATTCCCGTCTCTCTAATTTTTTGTCAGCTCTAGCCTAGGCCCTTTGAGACAGAGACACCGTTCCAACTTTAAAACGTCCGGTCAGTACTGGTGTAAGTTGGTCGCGAAGATGACATCAGGTGGGCGTGTCGTTCATCCGCCATATTGGATTGAACAGAAAGCGAAACTAAATTTTCACAGGTTACAAATTTGGTCCGAACGCCACGAAACTTGACGTACATTATCCTTGGACCAAGCCTCACAAAAGTTACCAGAAGGATTTTTGATTTTCGAAAGCGTTTGCCCGTCACAGCCAAACGAAATCGGTGGCGAAGCTCCGAAACAGGAATTCGTCCATATCTCAGGAACACGGTCACATATCGATACCAAATTTTGTATTTGAACTCGGGACTCCAATGTGAGGGTGCATAAGCTAAAAAAAAAAAGAAAACATTCCAAAAGTTTCCAGCATTTGGCAAACCACCCACCCATATTTGGTAACCATCACCTTCCACATTTGCAGTTGTACTGGTACATCTATCACAATGCCTTCCAAGTATGCACAATGTCTCTGGGCAGCCACAATGTCTCCGGGCAACCTTGCCCAATCATGAAATCCTTGCTCTGCCATGGGATAGTATGGACTTACGAACTGAAATAGCAAGGAGAACAGTAGCTATATATAGCTTACATAATAGAGTTGTTTTCACATTGACGGTATTCAAATTCATTTTTTCCTTATTGTTAAATATCATGATGGGAGAGTATTAATAAAAATGTTACAAGTATGCAAATTCATATGTTTACGGGAAATTAGGTTTTACTGGGTTGTTTTGTTGTAAAGACATGCAAGGCATTCTGGGCCATATAATAGACAAACAGTGGTCGGCAGCGTTAACTTGATTTCCATACGTATTAATATGAATAGGTGTTTCTGTAAACCTAGGGACAATAAACAGCCATCTCTGTTACAAAAACGACCAGGTAATCGCTCACTGAAGAGGAAACTATGATAAAAACATTGTTTTCCTCAAAGCATGGATCTGACGACAGTACAAGCCGGACATGTCACGTTAATGTTAAAGGTCCAGTATGTAGGAAATAATGGAAAATCAACTGTAACCATTCCAAAAATGATCACCATATGTTGTCAGAGAGTAAGGAAACACGATGAATTGAAGTAATGGCTTATTTGACAACATTACTCTAACCCGTAAAACCCATGAAAAAAAATGAGTTACGGGGCGGAATCTCTTGGAATTTTCGTTTATGTTTTGAACGATTAATTCTAGAATAGCGTATTAATAATGGGTATTAATAGTGCGTCCTCCTATTTGGGTTGCCAAATTAGCAAAGGCCAACTGTCAACAGCTGTCAGTTGTAGTCATGAACGCCTACGAGAGGCCGGAAAATTTCCAAAATTAAAACAAGAAACAAATTAAGTGGACATCGGAGGAGCTTCCTGAGATGGTGACGTCTTCGTCAAACGAAGAATATCAAGTCTGACGCATAGCTGGCCATATTTCTCCACAGGTAGCCTAGTCTAAACTTCATCTGCATCGCTAACTTCAGCTAAATATGTTACGTTGGTTAGAGAGGTATTTTTTGTTTTCACTGTTTCCGTAATGTGTAGCTGGGTCATGGTTGGACAAACGTTTAAGCAGCTGCAGGTCAACTAACGTTAACTAAGTCTGCATTAGCCTACATCTGGCAACCCAGAAGAGGCTCGCGTCTAGGTAGGTTAAGAACGTTCACAGTGTTTGGATTTTGGCCTACAGAACGTTCGGTAACAATCCTACAAATCGCTCCTTTAATACTAATGTCTGGGGAAAATTTCATGCAAATAGCCTCATTGGAAGTATGCTTACTGAAAAAAATGTTGATGTGTTCAATACTTATTTTCCCTGCTGTATACCATAATCAATTTTATAGTTTTTCCTATAGAATTAAGAATTAAGGCCTGGCCCAGACACCCATCCCAAATATGAGCTAATTGAGTTTGGCGATTGAAGCAAATAAAAGCCCAGGCCATTAGTTGAGGTTTTATGGTAATATTTTAAACTGTTGCTAACTAGCAGGGGCACAGGAGATATTTTCAAAGTGATGGAGACCAATCAGGCTTCTAGATATCGGATGCCACTTCTGACCCACTATCGACCATCATCATATTTTAAACTTGCCAAAATGTTAAGATAATATTATTGTTTTCAAAATACACCTGGATTTTTTTGCATTTCGACTTACAATCAAATAAAAGGCTATTCCTCTTCAACCCTAACCCAGGCATATATTTCATCTTTGAGTGGATCACTATTACACTACTGCATATTCATTTGGCACTGCCCAATTTCACTACTGCTGGTCCCTGTTCATGAATCACGAGTTGACAGCATACTAATTTTGATTGATTGACTGATATTTCCTTATCATGTGTATCATATTTAGTATGAACTTTACCTTAATATCTCTTTGTGTACCTTATTGTGCATTGTATACTTTTACATGCAGATCACAGGGACTAAATCAAATGAACCCCTATGAATTAAAAGATACAAAGACATCTTGGGATAAAGAGGACCAGAGAGTCTGTGTTAAAGGTCTACGTTCACCATCTCAAGATGAGGACATCAAGAAAGTGACCAAACACTTCTGTGACTGGGTTATATCTCTTGTAAGTGTCTAGTCTAGTAGTGGGTATGTTTTAGTGGACCTGACCTTTTCCGAACCAAAAAAGCCTAAGGGCTCTATTTTAGCGATCTGAAATGCCTGGTCAGAGAAGCAAGGTTTAAAGACATTTAGGGCGTGTCCGGTCCACATTCGCTATTTTAATGTTGTGATTTTGTGATCAGTCGCCAGGCTCATTGTTCAAAAGTCTTGTTCTTATGTTTCTTAATCGGTCAATCTCTTGTCATTCAATAGTGAATGTAAACTAGAAAATGTAATTCCAGGGAATTACGAGTGCATGAAAATGCAAAAATGGCTGCTGAATGAAATATTGTTGAATATTGTCTAAAATATAATCTAAGTAAAAAGATGGAGGTCAGATAGAGAAAAAAGCTGGCGGAGAGCCATAATTGATGACAGCTTACAGTTGGAATGGCCGAACAGTTAAATAATTAAATAGTTAAATTATTTTATAGCAAATTATTGTATTGAGGACTTATTTTGAAGTTGTGGGCAGAGGAAACAGTTGGCAGGAGTCATAGTTGATGACAACTGACAGTTTGAAAGGCTGAACAGTTAAATAGTTGGATAGTTAAAATGGTTAAATTATTTAAAATGGAATTATTGTAGTGAGGAGTTTTACTTTGAAACAGTTGTGGGCAGAGGAAACAGTTGACGGGAGTCAAAGTTGATGACAACTGACTGTTGCTAGAGTAGTTATGGTGGTTACTATGCTGGTTGCTAAGTTAATGTTGGTTGCTAGGTTTTAACTGTGAATGTGGTTGCTAGGCTGTTGCTAGGGTACTTGAAGTCGTTTCTAGGTTGTTGCTAGGGGGTCCATGGTAGCTACTATCAGAAATAAAGGAGTTACTACAGTGGTTTGCTAGTATAATCATGTTGGTTGCTATGGAAACTGACATAGATGCTTAATTTCAATGGTTGCTAAATTGGTTGCTAGGTAGGTGGTGGTTTAATATAGTAGGCTAGAGGCATAGTTGATGATAACTGACAGTTGGAATAGTTGAACAGTTAAATAGTTGGATAGTTTAAATGATCAAATTATTTAATAGGGAATTATTGTAGTGGAGACTTTTATTTTGAAACAGTTGTGGGCAGAGGAAGCAGTTAAACAGGATCTGTAGTCTTAATAGAGCCAGATTGTATGCTTAAAGCCTGAGACAGACAGTTGCTGGAGGTGGAACACTTGGCATAGGATTCTAAGTGCCCTACTGTGATGTCATAATCGCCAATGTTAAGTCTATGGGGAAATTTTTAGTAGTTTTTAATTAATAGTTCAAAAAGTATAAATGTTACAAAGTTGAAAAATACATAGCTGAAGTCACCTAAGTAAGACCTACGCAACACAGTTTGAACGATGTTTCTACGTCAAACGGTTGAAGCTGAATTAAACGCACAAATATGTAGAAGAAAAATAAGAAGAAGAAATCGGATAACAGTAGAGTGCATTTTCATGCCCTCTAATAACTGAGTGTAGAACTGTTTTGTCATTGCCTATGAGACTCAGTAAAGTTCAGTTCAACAAACAGCACAGCGGTATTTTGACAGTCAGTGTGCATCTGGAGGAATCCGCTTGCACGATTCCACTAATACTTGCTTTACTAAAACATGTTTGTGACTAGCAGAGTATAGCCTACATGCATCTGCACTCACCTATTATTTAAACTCATAGGCAAACTGAACTGAAACTAACTTCACCTGGTCTCATAGGCAATGACAAGTTATTGAGTAATATTAAAGCTTTTGACTTTAACTATTGACTGGCAAGGGGTCACAACCAAAAACATAGCCTGATAAAAAACAAAACTTCCCAATAATGTTCAAATGACTGAATACAAATCCTAAGGATATTCATCCTGAAAATGAGTGCATGGGACCTGTTGCTAAGGGCTGCTTGCATCTTGTGACAGTGTGTCTTCACCACTGTGATTTATATGTGCTTTTTGCTAAACCCAATGGCCCCTATTTTGCACCCTATTTTGCACCCAGCGCAAAGTTTATTTTCTTATTTTGCATGTCTATTTTTTAAACAATGCGCCCAGAGGTGTGGTACCTCCAGCGCACGTCAATGCAAAACATTACAAATTACAAAATTACAATGGGAAACATAATTAGAATAAAGTCACAATGAGTAGGCTAGTTTTTCACCATCATTTGCAAATTGGTAATGACGGTTAAAAGTGATTAGGAGAGAGGCGAGAGACACATATGGAGCACAGCTGAAGACTCACTGTCACAAGATATAAGCAACTCCTCAGGATAAACGTTGTTTTATTCAGTCATTTGAACAATGTTAGGGTAAGTGTTGCTTTTTCCAGCCTATGTTTTCTACGGTAACCCATTGTCAGTCAATAATGAAAGTAACTTACTGTGTATAACTGTTTTGTCTTTGACTGACACCACAGTGAAGTTAGTTTCACTTTGCCAATGAGTTCAAATAATAGACGAGTGCAAATGCGTGCTATGCTAGGTTTTAGTAAAGCATGGTTTAGTGAAATGACTGTTCCATACGGTTTTGCAAGCAGACTCCTTCAAATGCGCCGCTGACTGTCAAAATACCTATGCATCCTTTGACGTCGCACTTTGTGCTGTTAGAGGTAATGATAGATGTCATTCTCATTGGTTTAAATGATGTTAAACCCCGTGAGTTTACTTCGGTAATATTCAACGCTGTCTACATTCCTCCACAAGCCAACACAGATGCTGCGGTTTCAGAATTGCAAGAAGTGTTGAATACACAACAACACACACACCCTGAAGCTGCGCTTATTGTGGCCGGTGATTTCAATCAAGTACATCTGAACCGGTCCATGCCTGAATTTATTCAACACATTCAGTTCCCTACACGTTGTGACAACACACTGGATCACTGCTACACACAGTTCAAGAACAGTTACAAAGCTAAGTCTCTACCAGCTTTCGGAAAATCAGATCATGCCGCTGTTTTCCTACTGCCTATGTACAAACAGAGAAGTCAGACGGACCCCCCAGTGATGGAGGTCAAGCGCTGGACTGACCAATCGGAAGCCAGGCTACAGGACACCCTTAGCAACGGTGACTGGGAGATGTTCAAGACGAACTCTGCTGACATAAATGAGTTTACGGAAGTATCATTGAGTTACATCAATATGCTAACTGAGACATGAAAAACACAGACTATCTTGCACTAGCTGCATGTGAAGCAAATGAGGATGCACCTTTCTGTGTCTCTGAGGTCGATGTGAGCAATGCCTTTGGGAGTGTTAATTGTAGAAAAGCTGCTGGACTGGATGGAATTTCTAACAGGGTTTTGAAATCCTGCGTTGCTCAGTTAGCTCCTGTGTTCACTTATATCTTTAACACATCATTGGCTCAAGAGACAGTTCCTACTTGCCTCAAGCAGTCTCTTATTGTTCCAGTACCGAAAAACAAAAGTCAATCATGTCTGAATGACTACCGCCCAGTATCCCTGACGTCTACAGTGATGAAGTGTTTTGAGAAGCTTGTGAAAAACATTATCTGCTCATCCCTCCCTGCCTCCTTCGACCCCCTCCAATTTGCTTACAGAGTCAACAGGTCTACAGAGGATGCCATCTCAAACCTCATGCACACCACCTTAACTCACCTGGAGGAGGGGAATGGGAATTATGTGAGGGTGCTGTTCATTGACTTTAGTTCAGCATTCAACACGATAGTACCTCTCACCTTGGTCACAAAGATGAAGGCCTTAGGACTGAACACCACCCTGTGTCACTGGATATTTAACTTCCTCACAAACCGTTCACAAGTGGTTAGAGTGGGGGGTCTGACATCTGACTCATTAACCATCAGCACTGGTGCTCCCCAAGGCTGTGTTTTGAGTCCACTGCTGTACAACATCTACACACATGACTGCAAAGCCAACAGTAGTCATACCTCCATCATCAAGTTTGCAGATGACACAGTGATCTTGGGCCTGATTAGTAACAACAATGAACATCTCTACTTGGATCAGGTTGATGAGGTGGCACTGTGGTGTCAATCTAACAGCTTGACACTGAATATCAATAAAACCAAGGAAATGGTAGTGGATTACAGAAGGAAGCAGCAGAACTACAGTTACACCCCACTAATGATCAGCGGGCAACCTGTAGAGAGAGTCACAAGTTTTAAATACCTTGCTGTCCACATTACTGAAGACTTAACATGGACTGTTAACACTCAATATGTTCTGAAGAAGTCCAGACAACGACTCTACTTCCTTCATCAGCTAAGGAAATTCAAAGTTTCTACATCCATCATGAAGGCCTTCTACACTTCAGCGGTTGAGAGTGTTCTAACTGGTAGCATCATCACCTGGTATGGGAACTCCACAGTTAGAGATTGTAGTACTCTGCAGAGAGTAGTGCGCTCAGCTGAACGTACTATAAAAACTCAACTCCCTGCTTTACAAGATATCTATTCCAGAAGAGTACTCCTAAGAGCCCAAAAGATTCTGAAGGACTCTTCTCATCCTAACAATGGATTATTCCTACCGCTGAAATCAAGAAGACGCCTATGTAGTCACAAAGTCAGAACTGAGAGACTCAGGAGAAGTTTTTATCTCCAGGCCATCCGAACTCTGAACTCACACTATACTGACTTGGCACACATTCACTCCTAAGCACTCTCAAACATTTCCCAACTCTGAACTCACACTATACTGACTTGGCACACATTCACTCCTAAGCACTCTCAAACATTTCCCAACTCTGAATTCACACTATACTGAATTTGCACTCATTCACTCCTCAGCACTCATGACCCCCCACACACACACACACACACACACACACCTACATGACTTTTAGCACTTTTACCATGCCATGTTGCGCCGGGTGTAAGCTAGAGCCCTAAGAAACAACATCACCAACAAAGCAGTCTCTGTGAGTGTTTCACTGGGGTTTTCAAGAAGGTATTTTCTTATAAGGATCAACAAAATAACCTACAACATCACAGACCTTCCACCATAGTATAAAGTAAAGTAAAAATGTATTTATATAATGCATTTTCTAATATCTCTGACCAGGCACTGGCAGCTTTCACATCAGCAGTTCTTCATGACGGTTATATTAACTTTAACAATGGATGTCCCAGATTTGTCAGCCAAAAGACAAAAAAATACACTGATGAAAACACCTATAACTCATTAAGGAAGACAAATAAAAAATGTAATGAAACATGATTTTGATTTAAAAAATGATAAGATTCTAAAAAATTTACAGTACTGTGAAAAAAGTATTTGCTCCCTTCCTGATTCCTTCTATTTGTGCATATTTGTCACACTTAAATCTTTCAAATCATCCAACAAATTGTATTAATGAGTTATTCAAAACCTATATCACCCATGTGAAAAAGTAATTAGCCCCTGTAAAAGAGGGTGTTGGGGGGGCGGGGGGTGAATCCAACTCTGAAAAGGAGTGTACTATTGTAGGATGAAGTGCTGGTTTAGTTGATAGCAATCACCACAGGTTGTCCGGTAAGAACAGAGATGCGATGTCAATTCCCAAAATGTAGTTGTTTATTATGTCACACACACACACACACACACACACACACACACACACACACACACACACACACACGCTCCATTCATCCAGTGATTCATCCACTATGAAACCCATGTAAACTGTGTACACTGCAAAAACTGCTTATCTAACAAAATCTAACCAAGTGTTACTAATCTTATATCAAGATCAAAAAATCGAATTTGTATTGTTTTCAGTATGAAAGAGACTTACCTAGAGCTTTTTTCGTAAAAAACATATGACTTAATCTAAAGGGAAACTTGGCCAGATTAGCTAAATTTTCCCCCTGCTAGAGAAGTTGTGCATTATGCTATTTCAAACTGGAAAAAGGTAACGATAAAGCGCATGGATTTGTTTAGAAGCTAGTGAAATGGTTATCATAAGTTCAGCAGAACAATGTGGATGTTATAAGGTAAGAAACAAGTTTCTTGTTTCTCACTTCTCTTACCAATGTTGCAAGGTTGGTTTTACGCCTGGGGACGCTAAAGGGAACGGGGAAAGTCACGATTTTCACCGGAACAGGTAATTTAACCATCCAAATGATTTCTAAACAGGTTTATTAAGTTGGAATAGTTGTCCCCTTTGTAAGATGGAAGACAAACATGTTCTCAGTATGACTGGACCATTAAAAGTTTGTACTGCATGCCCATTAGTTTTATATAAGGCCCTAGATTTTGAACAAAATGCAAAACTGGTGATATTGCGGGTCTTTGGGGGGTCATTTTTGAGTAGTATATATATATTATATACTTCAGTTGTATTAGTCTGCAAATACAATACTTTATTAATGTTAAGCCAATATTTGAGGTCTCCGTAACAAATGCACATGAAGATATTAAGCATAGAGGTGTGAACAACTGCTTGGTGCTGTGTTTTCCCTTAAAGGGGATGATTTGTTCATCAATTGATTGGAATTCTTCTGGCTCCGTGGCATTTAAGAAAGTTGACTGAAGCATATCCAGTACTGGACGAATCTTAAAGAATTTGTCATCGCCAGCTTCGACATTCTGTCCTACAAAGTGCAGGTGTCTCATGATGTCCTCAAACCTGTTTACCGTCATTGCATCAGCAATCCTATGTTGTCGTAATCCTGGGTTGGACCAATACATACGGATTCTTGGATATTTTATGTATGACATTGTTAAATTTATTCCCAGGAAGGTTTTCAATTCTGCTACTGTTAAGCCAAAGTTATTTTTTCCTTTGAACAGTGCATAGACATTTGATTGGTAAACAATCATATCAAGTAGCGTATCAGGAAGCAAACTGGAAAATATTTCAATTGGCTCCTCCCCCTGAACATGAAGAGTATTCTGGCCCTGAAATGTAGGTGGCAGTCCCTCACAATCATTATCTTTTACTTTCCAGGTTCTTTTTGGTCTCTGGACACCTGCCTCAATCTCTTTGCATGCCTCAATCACCTCTCCTGCTTCTCCTCCTATAGCCTCTCTATAGCCTAGCTTGGGATTTCTCAGGAACAGAGGCGTGTAGAAATACACGGTTTGCACCCACTGAGAGCTTAAAGTCTCACCTTTTAAACGAGCCATTGTATGTGTTCATAGCTATAACACAGAATATGCTGTGGCTGTACAAAAATCATCAACAATGGTCTAGATTGCTGGCACTCTAGGATAAAGCTTCCGAAAACAGCTTGGCATTTAATGAGTTAATAAGAATATATTTTTTTTACCTGTATATTCCGTGTAGAATAAAAGGATCTAACGGTTATCCCAGAGGTTGTAGGGTCATGACCACTGTCAGCCGCCATTTTGGATTTATGATGCAATATTTCAAGTTATGAATATTAATAAAGACAATGGTTATGCACACAATACATAAATGACTTAGGAGATACCCCCCCTGGTGGTTTGGAGTAAATATGGCAAATCCAGTAGTTTTAAATGAGGTTTGAATATCCGTCCACTGTAGTGTACACTTTTGCACTTTTTTCCAAATCTAAGTCAATGAGCATTATGAAATTCCTCTGACCGCAGTTCCTATAACTATTTCGGTTCCTACCTCATGGTAGGGTCTTTTCCCTTCACATAGGAACCCTTCACATAGGAACCTGCAGATAAAGTATGCAGAACTGGTAGCAGAGGTAAGAGAATGTGGCTGGCAAGCACATAAGACCAGTGGAGATAGGTGCTAGAGGCTTTGTAGCAAAATCAGCCAAGAAATTTCTGTTAGATTTTAGTTTTCGAGGACGGTCACTGAAAAGAGCTGCAAGTTATCAGAGGCTGCTGAAAAAGCAAGCCAATGACTATGGCTGAGGCGCTAACAGACTACTTGGGGTCATGTTGTAACCTGAAATCTTTCTAGAATATAGGAAGAAACCTCGAGCAGATCCACGACTCAAAGGCCTGACCCATCTGCCTAGGGTCAGATATAGGACAGTAAGGTCTGTATACATGACAAATGCATATGTTAGTCAGGTGTAGAGAATAGGACATGGTGTTTAAAGCCACCTGAGGTGAAAGTTACAAGAGGTGGGATGATTACATATACAGTATGGTAATGCATTAATCAATTTAGTGTCAGAAAGTTAAAATAGTCCAGTGTAGGAATGGAATTGTCCAGGGGATTAGGAGTTGTCAAAGGGCAAGTGGTGGGTCGGCAGTATGGGCCAGGAATCCGGGCAGAGTTGTCATAGGCAGGTGGTGGGTCGCTAGGCTGTACCGGCCAGGAATCCAGGTAGGGGGACAGTAATAGCCGATGATAGGGCAGTCATAGGGATGGGACTTCAGGTGAGATGAGTGAGAAGATGGCCAAGCACACGGATGGCTGATGACTGGTGATGGTATACCTCACAAGTGAGGTAAGGGGAAAGAAAGAGAGATGTACTGTAGAGTGGGTAAGTATTACTGAAAATCAAAATGGTTAATGTCAAAGTAATCAGTGGTACTGTATATTGTTACAGTGTACCATGGTTGAGAATAGGCAAGAGAGGGAGAGTTGAGAGAGAGAGAGAGGGTGGGGGGGTTTATGGCGTGGCACATGAAAAGTCCATGACAGCACTATGCTATAGCAGCATAACTAAGGCATGGTGAGGGGTAGTCGACACGCAGGTATGGTCAGTGACCACCATCGCACGCATGACTGGAGTGCCAGTCACACGAGGACTCAGCAGGGTGGTCCATTCCAAAAATCCCTGAGGTGGGTGAAGTTCCACACCGCACTATATACCTAACGAGGCAGTAAAGAGGTATGTTTTAAGTCTAGACTTAAAAATAGGGAGTGTGTCTGCTAGTTGAATTGAGGAAGGGAGATTATTCCAGGGGAGGGATGCGCGAATGCTGAAAGCTCTGCCTCCTACTGTAGTTTTTGAGATTCTTGGAATTACAAGAAGGCCAGTATTCTGTGATCGTAGTGGTCTGGGTCTCATGCAGCTGGTAGCCTATCCTAGCTACAGTATGTTAACGATAGGCTACTTTACCCTGTCTGAAAGGCTCATCATGTTATGTTGAATGTCCAACACAAACACAATCATCTTTATATTATTCATGAATGTATCATTACTTCGAAACCAGTCATCACTCATTACATAAGCACCATATCCCTGTCAACATAGCACATAACTTCACAACATGGCCAAATAAATTACAGAACTTACAGTGTCTAGTGGTGCTCGATCACATCCATGACGTGCAGAACGATTGACTACAGTGTGCCAAACTTGTGAATCTAATTGTAATATAAACCACAACCGGCTCAAATGAACACAAGAAGTAGGCTATGCGTGTTTCAAATCGAAATTATTGCTAGAGCTAATTTATCAGCATCGATTAGCATCCCGTGCCAGTGGCCACAGTGTGCCTCACTTTAGCTTTACTTCGCATCAACAGATAGCAACTTGCAAACTTTTCTAATGGTAAACGATGTCTCTGGCTTACAGTTGGCTATAAAGCACGTCTCCACCTGTAATGTTGATTACTTCCTATTCCAGTAAGAGACTGTTTTAAATGAAAGTCTGGCCAGTCTGATTTACCGTTTACAGTTACCTTATGAAGACAGCTTTATTTAGTAGCCTATAGCAACAAAAAGGAATGACCACAGAATTTGCTGGTATTGGTACCCTCATCAAGGGTTTGTGTTTTGTTTAGATATGTTTTTAATTGGATCATAAATGGCCACAGCAATGAAGAGGAATGACCAAAGAATGTATTGGTATTTGTTGACAGAGAATCATCATGAGTATGGAGGGTGTGGGTTTAGGAGAGCCAGATACCACTGTTGAGCCTTCTGGAGGGCTTGTGGGCCTAATTCAATGAAACACCCATGAAGGAAGGTGCCTGATCGATAACCTCACTGAAATGGTCTTGAAGGCTGTTCTGTTGGCTGGTGATGTTTTTTGCCCACAAAGGTTGATTTGTTAGTGATTTTTTTTTTTTTTGTATATTTTTTGGGCTTTTTGCCTTTAAAAAATAAATTCCTTCAGGGTCTGAACAGCAGACCTTAGAAGTCTAAAAAATCATTTTGGTTCTCATTTTCAGAGCACCTCCCCCTCCCCCTGTAAAACTGGCTGTATCTTGGAAAGTATTGATCTTACATAAGAGTAATTTTACAGTGTGTCTCCTGGGTAACATAGGTACACCTGGTCATTTTTTCAGAATTTTTTGAGACCTAAGTGCGTAGGCCCTGGTTGAACTGACGTGGAATGACCCAGTAGGAAGCGGCTGAAGTGCCCTTGTGCAAGGCACCTAACCCCTAACTGCTCCCTGAGCGGCGCTGTTGTAGCAGGCAGCTCACTGCGTCAGGATTAGTGTGTGTTTTTACCTCACTGTGTGTTCACTGTGTGCTGAGTGTGTTTCACTAAATCACGGATTAAGATAAATGCAGAGACCAAATTTCCCTCACGGGATCAAAAGAGTATATATACTTATATACTACCTATAGCACTAGGAATTTAACATCTTCTGTGTATATTTGGGGGTACATTTGTGTATATAATACATAATCTGGATTTTGTATTATCAATGAAAAAGAACCACTTGAATTATTATGCATAATATTACTGTAGTTGAACTAGCAAGGTAGGGCTAGCAAGGTGAACGACAAAATTACCGCAAGTTAAATTATTACATTTAGTTCACCACTCAGATCAGTACTTATTAGGATTGGATTAATGCTTCCCTAATTTGGTTGCTTTCCCAAAACTACCAGGCTCTGTGAGATAATCATCAACTCTGCTGAGGAAACTACCTTCTGTTCTATTTTTACAGGGTGGCGACACAAACAATCTTACAGATTCTACTGTGTTAGGCCTATTTGTTAGTGGCTATGAGAAAAAACCCTCTCTAATCTTCCCTATTGAAGTGATTAAACCCAGCAACATACCAGAGGAGTTACGTTCAGCAATGGAACATGGCAGATTTCTTACAACTGACACCCTCTTGAAGGATTCTGACCTACATGGGGTAAAGCTAACTATGTTACACTTCTTACTATATGTCTTTACATTAATACAGAAATACCGAAGTGGTGTGCAAGATCTGCTCCAGTGCAATCTGTACAAATGATGGACAGAAAAAAACAATCTGCATGCATGTGCACTGTCCAGCGTAATATTCCGCATTGCCAGCATGCACTGGGCCTAGCAAAAAAACGTAAGACATGTCGCAGTCGCTCATCTAAAATCTTCAGTAGTCTGTACAAACCTCATACGCTACGTATCTCATGACCTGCACATCAGGTCATCAGTTGTTACTGTGTTATTAGTAAGGGATAATGGACGACACTCCATTAGATTAATCGAAAATAAACGCACAATCGAGGTTGTAATGCGGCCACGACGCGCAGTGGACATCAGTCCCATGCTTAATTTCAATTCCAGGGAACCCCTGCAAAGTTTTTATGTTTTATGTTAAAGCAAGGTCTGTAGAATTAGTGTGTGTCTGTCAGAGTGTGGGTGTAGCATCCCGATGGATGATAATATCATCGGCCCAACCCTAGTGTCAGACATCAGATGAAAAGGTATCAGGTCTCAGGAAAACCTGTCAAGTTTACGGAATTTTACAGTAACGTCTCAGACATCAGATGAAAAGCTATCAGGTCTAGGGAAAACCTGTCATGTTTATAGAATTACATTGTCAACAAAGTGTCAAGTGTCAGGAAAATCAGGTAGCCGTGGCCCACTGGTTAGCACTCTGGACTTGTAACCGGAGGGTTGCCGGTTCGAGCTCCGACCAGTGGGCTGCGGCTGAAGTGCCCTTGAGCAAGGCACCTAACCCCTCACTGCTCCCCGAGCGCCGCCATTGTAGCAGGCAGCTCACTGCGCCGGGATTAGTGTGTGCTTCACCTCACTGTGTGCTGTTTGTGTTTCACTAATTCACTGATTGGGTTAAATGCAGAGACCAAATTTCCCTCACAGGATCAAAAAAGTATATATACTTATACTTATACTTATACTTATACTTATATATATATATATATATATATATATAGGTAAAACAACATCATGCGAGTCAGGTAAACAGTCTCAGACTACTGCCTCAGTTTATATATATCTTTACGTTGCCTGCCTGTTGCCTGCCTACGAAATGTTGCCTGTCCTCTGTTTTTCTTACAAAAAACCTAACCCTAGGAAAATATGGGAGTTTAAAGCAGTGTCGTAGACATTACATATTTTCACTGATGGTATTAAAGGGGCCATATTAAATGAAACGTTGCCTGTCCTCTTTTTTTCTTACAAAAAAACGTCGTAGCCTATCATTTCCAACCAGTACCATGCGAAAGAGTATCAACAGTAGGCTAGGCTACACAAAATACACAAAACATCTTTTACGCACCTGATCATCCATATTTCAAGTATACAAACAGAAACTCCACAAGACACGGCTTCTTCTTGTTGGCATATTTAAGCAATATGACGCGAGTGGGGGACCGTGAGGGGGTGCCAGGGGGGCCTCAGCAAGTTGGAAGGAAAAATAAAAGCAACAAATAAATACATTTGAAAAGTTTAAAATTACTATGTAATAGTAAGTAATACTTACTATTACTATGAGGATTGTTATACAATGGCATTATAATAATGTGACGCATATCTGAACATTATATTTCCCATGATAATGACTTGGAATAATAGTAGAGTGATAGCTCTCATAGCAGAAAGCCCCAAATACAATTTTTACACACTGTATGATCCATCGCAAAGTGCTTGTGGCTAAACTAATTATTAGGATTAGCTTAATGTATTTTTTAGTGCTGTCAGTTAAACGCGTTATTAACGGCGTTAACGTAAACCTATTTTAACGGCGTCAATTTTTTTATCGTGAGATTAACGTTCTTTTTGGTGTGACAAACTTTGTAGTTTTTTCACAAGCTGTTGCAACAACTAGTAACGTTAGAACAACTACAACACCACACTGGATCTAGCTAGACCGTGCTGCCTTTTAGGGGAAAGGGAGCTGTTTGGATAATGGAAACCTATGCTGCATAGAAGTGGGGAGCGAAAAGGAGTTATACTTACTAAATCTTGAAACAAACGTGAATAAAAGGCACAAAATAAGGTTTGTGTAAGAGTTATCTGTGTGTTTATGGGATTGATGTGACCATTATGTTCCTATTTTTTGCTCTTTCCAGTTTAGCCTAACAGGAGTGTCACGAATGTACAGTCAAACTGCCTGTGGCTGACTATAACTAAGTTCGGCAAGCTTAACTTTACATGTCATAACATCAACTAAACATAAGTCACACATTCATTCTATCACTTATAATATGAACGTAGCCTTTTTCCTACAACTAGGTGAGATAATTGGCTATGCCTGTTATACTGAACTTCCACAGTTAGCTAGCTAGCAAGCTAACCGTTTTACATGGGATATGGTAAGTGAAGCTAGTACGTGCTGAATGGGTTGTAATGTAGCCTGCATCGTTTCGACATGAGTAAGTTACATACACATAATTACAGTGCATGAAAATTACTGTTCTTCCAAGGCAACAACAACAACAACTTATTATTATTCCGCTTACCACTTTTTCCGTACGCAATTGATCCACGCTCTTGAACAGTTTAACTTAGAAACTTCGTTCAAACTTTGTAACGTAGGTCTTCAAACGGACCAAGCTGCTATGTCTTTTCAACTTTGAAACTTTTATACTTTTTAAACTATTAAAGAAAAACTTTTTAAAAATCCCTATAGACTTAACATTGCCGATTATGACATCATAATACGGCCATTAAGCAATTAGAATCCTATGGCAGGTGTTCAGGCCACCTGCAGCCTCAGGCTTTAAGCATACAATCTGGGTCAATTAAGACTACACATCCTATTCAACTGTTTCCTCTGCCCAAAACTGTTTCAAAATAAAAGTCCTCGCTACAATATTTCTATGGAGTTACATTTGTTCCACTTTTATGAGCGAGCAATAGCACAATTTGAGCACAGAAAAATATTTTGAGCGAGCACACAAATTATATTTTGAGGAAAAATGAAACTCGAGCACAAAAAAACTTGTAGTTGAGCAAACAGGAATCCATGTTTGCCTGTTTGCTAATTTCAATATGTGCAACATTAGCCCCGTTTCTTTCAGTTTCACTGTACATGCTTACATAAACTGTTCCTCCGCTAGCTCAGGAGATCTGTCGCGCTCGCTCAACTTCATCTGTGTGCTTGCTCAAAACTGTCGACAACGTTACGTTTGTTCCACAATTCATCAACCAATCAGAAAATTCAGGGGCTGAAGTCCAATTCTCATTGGCTGCTGAAGTCCACAACGCCTAACGTCATTTACTAGTGTCAGTGGGAATCGGGAAAGGTTAATGCTGGTCTTAGTTTCAACGCGTAAAGTTAAGTAGACATTGTAACCGTGTTGTAAATCCAACAATACCCATATGATAAATACTTACCAAAGATGTATTTTCATGTGGCGTTCTCCAATGTTCCTTCTTTCCCGATACATACAGTCAGTTAAGACGTTCGGAAAGGTTACCACCCCCCATGAGGAAAGCATGCTAACATTCAAAGTTGGACTTGTGCTTTTCTTTGAAAGTTGAGCAACACAATGCACTAAAGTAATTCCTTTCGAAGATGGATGTATTTGCCGTTTTGGCGACAGGATACGGATATGGTCGTAGCGCTGGCCTATTGCATGCCTAGGCAGTTTGAAAGACAATTCTCTGCCCGCCCCTTGGATTAAGCGAGGTAAATGGTTCGATTCCAGACTATACATTTCAATGATATAGGATGGCCCGCCAGGCTACAATTTAACCCTTTAAACTACTGAACTTTTTAACTGTTCAGCCATTGTAACTGTTACTTGTCATCAACTATAACTCCTACCCACTGTAGCTAGTTAGCATAGTTAACATGTTAGCATTGCTAACATTGCTAGCATTTTTAGCAAAAGTGCTAAAAATGATTAGCTAAGTTAGCTAAGTAACATGGGGCCGGTTCCCCGATAACGCTCACTCTTAGCGCGGCAAGAAGACTCAAAAGATATATCTTACCAAAGTTGTTTATGTTACTAAGTGTGTTCCCCGAAGTGTCCCTTAGGAAGCTTCTAATCACGCTGCCTCTTACGTTCGACGTTACAAAGGCGCTGTCCCAAGTGAAGATGCTGAATTAGTTGGCATCGATTGCTCAGGAATCGATTTTCTACTTCACGAGAAGGTGCATGACGGCGTTAAGAAACACAACACGTTCTATGCAAATGAAACATTTCTCAAATTATTCCAGTAACATTTATTTTAAGATAGTTATGAGTAGTAATAAGTTATCAGTAAAATATAAACTATTAACTAAATTATCATTGTCAGTAATATGTTCACACGATATGTTGTGATGGGTAGACTAACTGGGTAGGCCTATCCCTCGCTAATCATCCACCCTCCTTATCCCGTTGTGCCACTTGTGCCGCTTCTTGACATGGGTTTAACAACTTCTTAAAATGATGTAATACACTTTTATATTAATGGTAAGGTATCTTACAATTATAATTGATTGGCAAGCAGCTGCAGTCTGTTTAATGCGGTATTGATAGATAGATACTTTATTGATCCCCAGGGGAAATTCAAGGTTCAAATAAAAAAAATGCCATTGGTTAATGTTTTCAATAATAAGCAACCTCAGACAATGAACAGAGAGAGATTTAGATACAGTATGGTGGGGAAGCAACGTAAAAAAAGGGCACCAAGCTTCTCGTCAGAGGAACTTGAAGTTTTGCTGGACGAGGTGAGCTTGCGCAAGGTGACACTGTTTTCCAGCTTTCGGAATAACTTGTGCAACAGCAACAAAAAAGAGCTATGGAGCGACATGGACTACACAGCGTTTTTGATTCAATACAAGGACACGTTGGATCACTGCCATAGGCCTAGTTGGTCGCTTACTGGACACCACCATGCTTACCCATTTATAGATCTTAGCCATTTAGAGGCAAATTCTTTGCCAGCTTTTAATTATCAAAAGTGATTGCCAATTTGAACGCTTTAATGACATTACTAAATAGCCTAGGCTTACCACCATATTAGTTCTGATACCAAATAAAGTAAACTTCATAAATAGGCCTGCATCCATTGCGAACATATTTTATTAGTCTTAAAATGTCCATAACATAAACTCATCGTTGAGCCACAACATTGTCAACATACTGTCGGCCTACCATAGTTTGACTTGTACTGAGCTGCACAGTGGCGGCGACTAGCGTCTTGAGAGCTCAAACAACGCTAAGAGAGAGCTTACGAATGGTTCAGACCAACCTTACGAACTTCTGACTTAGAGAAGATATACTTAGCGTACGAACGTGTTGGGAATCGTGCCATAACGTTAAGAGATAGGTTAAGGAATAGGTTAAGAACTACTTAGCGATAAGAACGTTTTGGGGAACCGGCCCCACGGTTAGCATAGTTAGCATGTTAGCATTGCTAGCATGCTAGTTAGCATGATTACTAAAAATGATTAGCTAGGTTAGCTAAGTCACATGGTTAACATAGTTAGCATATTAGCATGCTAGTTAGCATAGTTAACATAGCTACTAAAAATGATTAGCTAGGTTAGCTAAGTCAAATGGTTAATATAGTTAGCATGTTAGCATTGCTAGCATGCTAGTTAACATAGCTAATCATTTTTAGTAGTTATGCTAACTATGTTAACCATGTGACTTAGCTAACCTAGCTAATCATTTTTAGTAGCTATGTTAACTATGCTAATAAGCATGCTTACTATATTAATATGCTAACTATGCTAACCATGTGACTTAGCTAATCATTTTTAGTAGTTATGCTAACTAAGTTAGCTAAGTCACATGGTTAGCATAGTTAGCATGTTTGTTAGCATAGTTAGCATAGCTACTAAAAATGATTAGCTAAGTTAGCTAAGTCACATGGTTAGCATAGTTAACATATTAGCATAGTTAGCATGTGTGTTAGCATAGTTAGCATAGCTACTAAAAATGATTAGCTAGGTTAGCTAAGTCACATGGTTAGCATAGTTACCATGTTAGCATAACTACTAAAAAGCTAGTTAGCATAACTACTAAAAATGAAAACATTAGCTAAGTTAACTAACTTGGTTAGCATTATTATCTTTGATAACATATAGTATAACTGCTAGCAAACATTAGAGCCATTCCAACTGTCAGTTATCGTCAACTATCTACCTAGCAAATAATTTAACCATTTAAACTATCCACCTATTTAACTGCCCAGTCATTCCAACTATATTAAACCTCATCTACCTAGTAACCAATATAGTTTGTTTTTACTCTGTATGATATTTTACATCATATTTTTTGCATTTTCATGCACTGTATTTCCTTCAGGAAATGCTTTTCTAGTTCTTTATAACTGCCGTGTTAGTAAAATTATTGAATGGCCTGTAAATGAACAACTAGATGTAACGTCAAGGTGTGATTAGGCTGTCTTTCCCATTAGAATCAATGATATATGTATGTTAACTTATTTTCCGCTAAAATGGGGCGTGATGCAGATTAAATGTAGCCTTATGATGATGCGCCTTTAGTAGGCTACGTAAAGGCATGCTGCACACACTTGTTTGGGCTTACGAGCCGGCCAAAGAGTAGATTCGTACAATAAACACCAACGCAATTCTGAACTCCCGGTCAGCTGAATAGTGTTTTAAATTGCTGTAGACACCGATGCAGACATGACACTCTGCTTTCGACATTCATTTACTGTACATTAGATTCCATTCTTTTCAATACAACTCTGCACACCAGCATCGCACTTTGCCGCCGTGTAAATCACGATTCAGTTATATTTGGTCGACGCCACTCCATAAAATCCATTGTTCATCCAGTGTTTGCGTGTTAAAAACTTTGGCGCTGATGTGTGTGGCAAGTGACAGTGCACCAGACTGTAGGCCTATAAAATGTCAGTGCACTCATGTCAAAAAGTTCCTTATTTTCAACTGAACTCAAAGATAATGAATATAGTATTTTATGTTTGTTATGCCCTTTATTAGCTATATTTCTGAAGAATATATTGTGTCTCCTCAGGTCTGCTGCACATCTTTTAAAATTTGATTTGAAATAATCAAATAGACCTACGTCTTAAAGTTAAGTTAATGAAGTAACTAGCTTTGCCTTCATTTGAATCCTAATCACACACAATAATAATTGCTTTATATTGTTAACATGGACTCCTGGAAAGTTCAGAAATGCAAAATAATAGAATTTTAATCATGCAATAAAATATGTGATTAATCGTGATTAACTATAGGAATTCAGCGATTAATCGTGATTAAAAATTTTAATCGTTTGACAGCACTAGTATTTTTACATTTGCCGTAGTATTGTCGATAGGTTTAATAACACATCAAGGGGGTCCTTGGCCAGAACCTAGTGGTATTTAGGGGCCTTGTTGTGGAAAAGTTTGGGAATCCCTGGCCTAGCCTATGCTGGAAATGACCCGGGCAACGTGGTAGTAGGCTCACAATGCTTTTAAACTCTGGAATAGGCTACATCACCTCTACTGGGCTTATATGTATACCGACCTAAATAAAGTTTCCCCCCTTATCATTTCACATTGTTAGGCCATGTTACATCATACATGCAGGTGTCTGAATTGATTCTGCTATGGTTATTGTATTTAGCAGACGTTTCGGCTAAACTCCAATTGGCTAGTCTATTTTAGTACTGACATTCAAACAGAACCGGGAACGACGTTTGTCACACATTCTTTATTATTCCTCCATAACAAATTGCATTTCATCACTGGCAGTCTGATGCTCTCTGGTGGAGAACCCTCTGTTGCTATGTCACCGACTCGTATTCTCTGGCTTTCGATCATGCTGTCCGTTGATGTTAACATGGAATCAGTTCCGAGGTGGGGCGTGGCCAACGACGGCTCATTTGCATTTAAGGCAACAGGCCCCAGAAACAGCCTATTCTGAAAGGAACTGAAATTGGCAAGAATGGAGCTGCTGATATTGTGTAATCTGAGTCTAGGAATTTTGCAGTTTCAGGGAGCTATTTTTTAGGTCTATTTTGACTTGAAAAAGAAGTATAATACGGGATCATTCAAAAGGTAACATTATAGACAGCTTTGGAAGCTAGACTTGCATACCCTGGTTGGCAGTATCCAGCTAATTAACTAGCTAGTATCCTATCTATACAGAGGCGTTGTTTCGATAAGTTAGGTAATATAACACCAACCATTTTCTCTACTAAGCTGTAAGAAAAGATGAACATATGTTGTGTACTGTATTATCATGCATTCATGCTGCTGGAAAATGGGAAGGTTCCCACTTTGGAACTCAAGACTTCTAAATTGAGAGTGTTCACTTGACAATAACAAACTGGCAACGTTGCGAAGGTTCTTAAGCTAGCTAGCCAGAAAGCTAATAAGTATTCTGGGAAGCACTGTTCAATATCACAATCACCTGTCAATATGAGTACACACCATTACTGCGAACTAGCGAAAATTAGCGCAGAACCGGCTCCCTGCTCTGAGACCTTTTTGTCTGAATCCGTTTTGTCTGAGACCGTTTTCCTTAGACCTGATGCCTTTCCATCTACCTGACTGACAGCTTTTCGTCTGTGGCCATTTTGCCTGATGCTGTTTTACATGCATATTGCACACCCTAAGCTTTCCAATGATAAAGGTTGCTGTAGTCATTTTATTGTTGTGGTACAGTGATGAGAGTGGTCATCACATTATGAAAATAATGCTTGTTTTGCTTGCTTATATCTTCACAGTTTCAAACTAAAAGCAAAAAGACCAAATTTGGTGCATGGTACCTTGATCCTAAACTATGGAAGAAAAGACTCTCTAATGAGCCACTGAGAGACCCTTCTGCACTAGAGGAGGACATGTTGTTCTATGAGCAACCCAGTGCAATGGTGGGTTTGATTATGCAATGGTAATCCTTTCCAGTTTTGTCAAGAATGTTACAATTTTACAAAATATAATACCTTTGACCATCAGTTTATCTTTTCTTTTGAGTAGGATGATGATCTTAAACAGCTGCATGGAACACTGGCGCTGAGGCAATTTATTGCAAGCAAGGGTCTCAGAATACCCAGGGTAAGAACAACCACTCAACCTGAATTTCTTTACATGAATGGATAATTGGGGGCCAAGCAGCATAGCGGCATAGGACCCCTATTGTGTTTATATATTTTTGGGGGCCAAGCACCAAATCTGCGGAAAAAGCCAAAACCTACATATGAAAACTCCAGGTTTGCATTGTAATGTTTACAGGGAAAACACGTTGTTTGAAATACAATGACATGTGGATGCCATAATGGTAAAATTAAATCTCTTCCCCAAGTTCCTCAGAGCTCTAATCTCAGAGGAGGACAAAGAAAATAAGGGCAGAGGAACAGACACAACTGGATCCATGTCAATGCAGAGAGGAACAGTCATTTCAATATGATCTCCAGTAAGGTTCAGAGGAAGAGCAAAAATGCTGGTGGACCGAATTATTGGACTTCTTTTGGACATCTACCATAGATGTCAAGGACATGGGAAAATAAAATATGATCACAGAATATTGTTGTGTCAGTGTCATTCTTCAGACAAAGAGCGATCACTACATACTTCAACCTTTGTAAAATAATTAGCCTATTTGTGACCAGACCAAGATGACTAGGGAACAGTGTTTCCCAACACTGGCTTATTCAAATAAACGACTAGTAGGAGACTGTACAAAAGTAAATTACTTTTATGCATATAGGAATTCTCAGTTATTTCATTAGAGGGATAGAGAGAAACGCAATTTCAATTCCTCTGCATGTCTATTATATATGAAGAAATTGACAATAAAGCTGACTTTTATTTGTTTAAGAATGTACAAACAAACAAATAATGCTTTGTTTTTCAGACTTTTTTGGTTATATGGTTAGATCAAGCATAGAACATTTTAAAAACGGCTTCAGGGCTGAAACTGATTTTAATATTTAATTTCTGTGATTTCTGTGACCTGGAAGTCAATCCGAAGTCACTTTCTTTGTCTTTTAGCAGGCACGGCGCCAGGATCCCAGACCAATGGTGGGTGGGCCTTAAAATTAAAAACATTATCAAATCACTGTTAAATAAAAATGACTGACTAATATCAGAGCTAGTGAGCGGCAACGAGGAGCAAAGCGGATGGAATTTTGTTGGAGCACGGAGCGCTTTTTAATTTAGAGGCCGGAGCAGCCGCTCTGTTCCGCTCCAATTTCGCTCCAATACCGCTCACACCACAAGTCTGAGGCATGCCCAAATCCACCCAGAATTCATGTCTTCGTAATAAAACGAAGACCTTTACATTTCAAAGATATTGGCCATAGTAAGTTTGTTGATGGAGATGGAATTCACTAAATATTTTAGAAAGGAAACTGACAAAACAACTAGATACTATGGTATAATAGTAACAATGTAGAGCAAGAACAATGTAGTGACACTGTTTCAGTGAGTAAAGATTAATTTTGGAATCTAACACACATTTTGCGGAAACATGAGAGTGTGCTATGGAGAGAAATGAAAAATGTGAGCAATTTGAATACGCTTCATATCAAGTAGAAGGCTAAGTAAAACTTGGATGCTAAGCCTGTATTCTTTAAGCAATTAATCCCACTGATCCCTTTAGTTTTAGGCTTATGTGTATTGACGTTGCCAAGCTTGTTTGTTGTTGCACTATCGGTGCTGCACTATCTTTTAAAATAAATGTTCTATGAGTGAAATATATTGCCAGTGCTCTTAGTTCTTTGGGTTTTCTGTTTAAGGTGAGAATTTGGGTAGTAGATTATTTCTCCCTCTTTTAAATTGGAGCGAGTGTGGAGCAATTACACTGGAGCGGGATGATTTTGGTGGGGAACGAAATTGAGCTGAGCGACCTGACACGAATTTGAGCGGAGGAGCGGCGGAGTAAACAGCCACCTGAGTGAAGAGCAGGACATTCGCACTGCTCAGCCCCGCTTACTAACTCTGTTAGCACTGGACAATATTGGAAAATATAGGAAATGTGACGTGTCAGTTTGGCCCTGTATTTACGGTTTCTGCTATTTAGATCAACAGCTCATGCCTTCAGCTTGGGTCATCCTGCGGTCAGAAACGCGAAAAACCTTGTATTTTCCATTATCTTCCCAGATCTATCTTGAGACCTGTTACTGAAGTTCCTATGCAGGAGTGGTGGTAAATGTATCGGTGGCACTCACGGCAACGTTGTCAGAGTGTGAAGAATCCTTCTTCATCACACAATTTGCGCACGGTAGGTGTGGAAGCTAAGAACCACTATGAATGTGAATTACAACGTGATTATGGGTATCATCCTCAGCTAAAAACAGAATGTCTTTGCGGAGACAACTACCAGGGAAAAAAGTTTAGAAATTTCACTAACCCCCACCAAGGGTCACAAAATCTGGCTCTGCCCTGACTCGACAGGTTAGTGACAGAAACCATGACACCTTGGGGTAGAGCTCGACAAGCTTCTAATGCCAATTCAAGATTAATGTATTGTTGGTCGTACCTGGTACATTGTTGGAATTTGTCCCGAAGTTGACCTTCCTAGTTTACGCACCATTCCCTATGTTTTACGCATAAAATCTGAATACAACTTTCAGATATAACCTACTGTTGAACAAGGGACATTATTGATCAATATAGACTAAGCATCCCCCTCAACTTTGCCTAGAAGAACAAAAATAAAGAGTTATAGGCTGATTTGAACGTTCAACCTGTCCTGATCGAACTAAAACGCGTATTAAGATTCCCGTTATGGCCACAGCAGAATAGGCTATTATCCTAAAGTTTATTTTGAAATCTGTCTGTCTGCGAGTCTATAGCGAACTACTTGCGCCCACAAATGAGCAGCCAGGTCATTACACTGCAGTGGTTTGATACGGTTGGCTAACCTCTCGGTATCTATGGTTACTCCAATCCCCAGTAAAAAAAGTTGTCTTTTCCATCCTTCCCAATAAAAACTTTTCAACTTTGCCTAGAAGAACAAAAATAAAGAGTTATAGGCTGATTTGAACGTTCAACCTGTCCTGATCGAACTAAAACGCGTATTAAGATTCCCGTTATGGCCACAGCAGAATAGGCTATTATCCTAAAGTTTATTTTGAAATCTGTCTGTCTCTTGAGTCTATAGCGAACTACTTGCGCCCACAAATGAGCAGCCAGGTCATTACACTGCAGTGGTTTGATACGGTTGGCTAACCTCTCGGTATCTATGGTTACTCCAATCCCCAGTAAAAAAAGTTGTCTTTTCCATCCTTCCCAATAAAAACTTTTCATCTAATTTAAAAACTGCTGTTTACATACTTTGTTTACAAACTAGAAACCATAAGGCCCTGATCCTGCGAACATTAACCGACTATTCTAGTATATTGATTAGACCTGTACTTTCCAAACATTACCGACAGACGCATGTTTGACACTCGTGAATATCAGTTTAATACCCATTCTGAAACATAACAGACTTCACAGAGTTACTTTACGAGTCTAATCATATTTTTTTCTTGGCAGACTAGTTGCTTTATCAGGCGGACATTTGACATCTGCTTTTTAAACAGCCTAAGCAGACTATTCTCTCCATTCATCTTTGGTTCGCTGACCTGAGTTATACATCGAAACTGGGTACAGGCTAACTTTAGAATATTGGACTTACGCTTTCCTCTGGTTTTATTCGTGGCATTTAGTCGTCTGTCTCTGTCAACGCAACGAACGAGCCTCTAAGGATAGTTTTTTTTTCTTTTAACAAAGTGTTTTACTCGCTATGTTGAACTGTCCCTCGTCGTCCTCGCTTCACAGCTTGTAACATAGACGGGTGACTGATCCTTATCGCAAAAAGTGGCCTATCTCTGCATAGCCTCGACTGTGTCCTGCGTAACTCTGTTAAGCAGCCAGGGTCACAGAAACACATTTCTAATAACTCTCAAAACGACTAGGAGGGGATTTAAGCTAATGTGTTTATCACAAAAGGTTACAACTGTTTCGAAGAACTTTTTATCCTGTTCACGCATATCAAATAAACCCATCTTCCCGCAGCCGCACTCACGGACGGAGAAGGCTAGCCTATATCTCTCCTGGGATCTAACTCCTAGAAAGTTTCTATTAAAACACGATGGATACCCGTTTAGGTATTACACCAATGACAATCTGACTGAACATCACTTTTACTCACGCTCCCACGCATTCAAGCGGTGTGTCTGTGAATCCCATGCAGCGCAATCGTTACAACGTTCTGTCCAGCTAGATAGATACTCGCTTCTCATCCATTCACTAACGGCGCTCTTGTTTATTAACACTGATACCTCTGCTTATTGGCTGTACAAAGGCGATTGTGGGTTTAAGTTATTTTGCGTAATTACATCTAGCAATAACCATCCATTAATTTATTGGATACCGTCGGCAATACATTATAGCAGTGGAACAACATGGGTCCTGGCCAGTAACCCACGCAGTGTCACCACCACAATGCATCCCCAAAAACTTAGTTAGTTGTAACTACACAAGTTAATTGATACTTTGATCGAACAGAAACATTTCTTTGTCATGATCAAACAAGCTTGAATTTTCCCTGGGGATCAATAAAACATCTATCTATCTATCTAAGCTATCTATGTAACAGAAACATTTCTTTGTCATGCACACGAAATACTAGGCTACACGCAACAAACTCGTCAATTATTGGAGACGTAACAGCCAATGTAATTAAAGGCATTTTGATGAGTTGTAAGCGCTTAAAGCACTCCCGCTGGTATCCATACCAGTGATGCCTTCATCTCGGTGCTTATCGAAGGGGAGCGACCCCTCATAGCTCAACCGCAACTAGGGAGACGGCCATCGCAGTTTAAGGACTGGTAGTTTACCTGCATGTTGTAGGCCTAATACGTTTGAGTTTAGTTAAGCCATTCTGTCATTACTCGCTGGCTTGCATTTTCTAATACGATTTTTCAATTAGCATAGGCTACTCGAAGCATTCTAGGGCTTCATCCGCAAACATTAGGGACGCGAATCTCGACTCGCAGTAATAGTGTCCTATCAGACACTTGTTGCATGTCTGCTTTTGCCGATGGGTCATGCCGGATAACCCTTAAAACCACTTGGTATTTCTTATTTAAGCGTTCTTTTCTAGATTCAGTCTCATTTCTTAATGGAAAACTTCATATAAGCCTACGACAGGCTCAAAATAGGCAAACTCTGCCATCGCTAGAGCTGTTACTTTTGGCTTTACGCACGGATTTCCACATATCTCCCTACTACTGAACAACACGTAGTAAAGATGCCTTTAGAATCTATTTCCAAAATATATTTATCTAATCCGTATCTCCCTTTTGCAGGCAAGCGCGTACATCGACGCTGTTTATTACTTTCCGTAACTGCTTCTGCAATATCAGTGCAACCTCTTTCTGATGTTACACCAGTTACCCTCCTAATAGTCCGGAATATTAGGAACCGTCTTACTTTTACGGTCTCGACCCACGAACTTTCTGTAGGTGTTTTTGTCGAGGAATAACCACTTCCCCTTGGAACTTAAAACAACAGCCACAACAGTGTTTTGTCTTACACGTTGTTTGTATATTATATTATCTAATATAAGTTCCAGAGATAACCACCAGGACCGTTATGTGTCTATCAGAACACACCGAATGCGACGGATTAACACTTCTCCGACGCCAAAATTAGACTGAAAATTAGAGTTGCGTTCTCAACATCTAATATTATCTAAAGGTCCTCCCGGGCAGTTCGGCACCATGTGTTGCCCCCTGCAGGTAACCCCCAGAACCTAGTCAACGTCAGCCGTTTCTCAGACGTAACCCCAGGCCTAGGCAGTTAAGACCTACGATACCCCCTTGAGGTTATTGTAGATAGCAGGGACCTACTGTCGAGTGCAGTCGCACGTCTTCCCTCTGCGGCGCAGATTACCAATTGCTCCTATTTTAAATATCCCCCTTGGAAGCTGATCAGGCTTCCGTGGTGGATTTATTGAGATGTTTATGAAATAAGGAGCGACTACGCCTAGGTCTCGAACAGTTGGCTAACGTGCGAAGATGTTTGACCCTAGAATTTATCTAGAGACACAGGTTATAGGCTACTTCTTGCTCAGGTTTTATAAGGATGGAGATTTTATTAGTCCAACTAACCCAAGTCTTAGACAGAGCAGATGAATAACCACAGAAGAACCAAGAAAAGACAAAAATACTGCTTGAAGAATTGGATGCCAAGGTTAAATGAGTTCTTTACTTTTCAGCACTTTGGTGATGTTACAAAATGCGGCGTAATATCCACTTGCAGGTTACAATGTTGTAGAAAATATAAAAAGAGTAATCCACAAAAGAGAGTACAATAAAAATAGTAGAAGAGAATACAATAGTAAATCCACCAACGGAGAAAAAGGGTATATAAGGAAAAAAAGAGTAAGTCCTCAAAAAGGGAAAAAATCCGCTGATTATCGTTCTGCAGTCTCTCACTGTCGGAGTAGCAGTGCGATCCCGGCAACAGGTGGTGCGGAGTTACGGTCCGCGGCTTCAGCCTGGCACAAAGTTCCAACACTTGGCTTCTCAACGAAGTACGGACAACGCATCCTAACAATCAAGCGTAACAGCAAAAAGCACGTAGCAGTAGAAGAAAAAAGAAGAAGCAGCCCCGATCATTTGGTTCGACCCCTATTTATACTAGGTGGACTTGCCCTCCCCCACACATTCCTGAGACAAATCAATCCTATTTTCCCACGACAGTTTAGAACCTTCTAGAAGTTCCCACGATGGCTGGGAAAATTCTCACGGTAGCTGGGAAAATTCTCACGATAGCTAATACATTCTAGAAGTTACTGATCTCAACCTACAATTTAAGATGACACGCATTAACATACTTCTCCGGGTTACATTTCGGAGATGATACATTACATTCAGGTTTACAGATAGTTTCCAGAGGTTACACAAACAGTTTACATTCAATGGCAATTATAACCATGTGACACATTACATTTAGCAACATACACTTTTACAGTCATCAAGAGAGATCGGTTACATTCTTACAGGTTACAAACACTTATGGCATTAACTCTTCACACAATGCATTCTGAATACATTCATTTAAACAGTTTAAGGCACTTTACCCATTTCACAGTTTGAGACATAGGCTACAATTCTTTACATGCATAATTCCCTAGACTTTACAAGGTCAGGCTACTAAAATACTTGTAATGATACATTTCATTCATCGCACTTTATTATTTATTATGAGGTAATTGTTTGCAGTTATGGTTCATTTTCCATTCTTTTATTCACATTCAATAATCATCAACTATTTCTGAGGTCAAGGTGATCTGGTTTAGTAATCCTGCACATTGTTCAACATCTGCTTCAACACATTCATTCACTTCCACGCTTTCAGGTGAACTTAATTCAAGAGTAGGTTGCAAGGTCATTGGTTTAACATTACGATTCAATTCCTGGTCAGTTTCTTTCCTAATTTGTCTAATCATATTTTCTAGATCAAAGAGATTACCTTGATAGCTAGCGCTGAATCTAGCCTTTCTGCGTTTTCGCCTTGTAAGGCGTAGGCCTATTGATTTTGTGCTATGGGGTCCATACGGTTGGTGTTCTGGCAACACGTCAAGACCCATGGAAAATGACTTTTCTTTGCCAACAGTATTAATCCAGCCAACAATATACTAAAATATTAAGAAGAGGTCTTATTTCATGGAGTTAAATCAAAACAATGTCTTGCTGTTGGATTGATAGCCCTACTGGTAGGCAATTATTACCCCATCTTGTATTTGGGGACCTTTATTTGTCCGGCTATAAATACAATCAATACTGGGCATAATTTGAGGATTTATGGTAGCCTAGTCTCCTGCTCATCCTGACATTAGCTGTTATGTTTATTGATAACAAACTCAACTACTAATCAACTCGTTTTCACTAACTTATAAAATACAAGTCTTACCCAATGTGTTTTGTTCTAAGACATTTATTTCAAACATAATTTCAAGACACAAATATATTGGCTACTTCAGTTACCTTGGTGCATAAATCCCAGAGAGTAGGCTACCACACCCCAGAGTGATAGGCCTACTAGTGTTCTTACGCATTCAGTGTGGGGTCCTAAACAAGCTGAGAATTTAGCGATGTTACGTCTGCCTGACAGTAGGCCTAACTATTTGATCATGTAGCCTACAGTATGTTTGAATTATAGGCATGATGAACTTATGTTCATTCATGGCTTCATAAAAGATCAACATCCAATGTTGCTTTTAAAGTATTCTACCTTTGGCCCAAGTAGTGTGAAATAAATCTAAAAAAAATAAAAATAAAATAAAAGTAGAATTGCACATAGCAAGGAGCTGGTCTGAGGGCAGATCTGGCGTTGGGCTCATCTCACAGTTTTGACCAGCCAACCAGGTCAATGACAGCGCAGAGCGTAATGTGAAGCTCAGCACAGACTACATAGGCTCTGCAAGAGGAGAAGAACATTACCAGAATGTTCTGCAGGTGGTGGAAGCAGACAGAAAGAAAACACCAAACCTGAGGAAGAGAAACATGTAAAGAGTGCGTGCTCTTTGATGTTGAAACATCAATCATATGCTGCTTAGTTATTAAGAATTCTGTATGTTCATAGTTCTAGAATAGGGTAATCTTTAGTTACATAATGTTAAGACATGTAGACCAGGGGTCTCAAACTCAAATGAGCTGGGGGCCAATTCTGCCTACGTCATCTGATTGGAGGGCCGGCTATTTCTGAAAATGCAATGTTCTTTTTTTCAAATACCACACAAAACTGCAAACAGAAAGTGCAAGTGTTTTTATCTAGTTTTAGACACCTGTGCTAGCAACCATAGCTTATAAATAAAATAATGATAAAATAAATATTAATACAAATTATAAAATAAATGAAAAACATAAAAACAGGTGTATGTGTTTCACACCAAATAAAAATATTTCCTCTCATAACTTTTTTAAACCTGGCAAACTAGGCATCAGGGTTAAGAAAGCAACACCATTGGATTTTTATATCAAAATTTCAAAAGGCCATGGCTTGAAAGTGGTCAGAGATGAAGTCCTACTGTAAATGTAAAAATCTTTGAGTAAAACAAAAGTTTATAAAGGGGGTAAATTTACCCATGTAATTTGTCACTGGATGGCAAGCACCTCAAATTATGCACCTTTCAGTAAATACTGGATGAAGGTATTTAAGCAGGTTTACTTTCCTTTTTTCATATTACCCACATAACAAATTAACAGGAAAACTCCTAAGATGTATACCAACACCTAATATGTTGTGGTTTAGTAATAGATTACTACAATATAGGCCTACAATAAAGTATTCTGGTCAAACAGTTCCTATCGCGGGTAACCTGCAGTACCCAGAAGTTCGCATCATATTGCGGTTGACTTTGTAGTTCTTTAGAGCCCTATTTCTACTAGCCCTGCTGTCTGTACCACATCCATCAGTGTTGCGCGGGTTTGGTCACAAGCGGCCCGCGGTCGCCCGATATTTTAATCAACCCGACCGCAACTCGGACCGCGAATATTAATTAGGACAAAATTATACCCGACCCGCGATCCGACCCGCTCATTTACAAAATGTGTGCTTTTGGTTATATCCGGCATACAGTGTGACAGTAGGCCATTTCTGTAAAACAAACTAATTTATTTGCGAAACTTTACCCAGTAGAACTACGCAGTAGGTAGGCATGCAGGACATATGTTTTGCGCAGGACAGAGAATGAGAATAAGGCGCCAAGCCTGCGCAACCATCAAGGATTAGAACACTAGGATAAGATTTGAAGGCCATGGACATACATCTTTCTTTCGAAAACAGAAATGGTGAGGCAAGGTAGGCAAGAGATACATTGCTGGTCAAAACGTTAGCGTAAGATCTGGTTTATAATGCTAGTAGTATATTATCATGAACTATCTGTCAAAACAAGCCCCGCCCCCTGAAATGTCATAAATCACGTCATAACCACGCCTCCTTTTTATGCAAATTAGCCACGTGGTTGTCGCCACGTGTTGTTTGTTATTGTTATTGTTTTGTGAGTCATGTGACAGTCATGTGACTGGTGTCAAACAATGCCACGCCCCCCCCTTGGCATCCATATTGGATGTAGTGTCATGTGACAGTCATGTGCCTGATGTCATACCCTGGGGACCATATTGGCCCCAAACCCACATGTGTGTTTTGTGGATAATGGGGGATCAGATAAACTTTGTAAGAGTTGTATATGTTTTAGTGGTAAATGGGGCTAAATACAAAAAAAAAAAAAAAAAAATGGAAAATGGAGTTGCCGAACCCGAACCAGGGGTTTTAGATCTTCAATCTAGCGGCTCTCCCAACTGAGCTATTTCCGGCTGCAGGGCTTCACTGGTATGCAATGCATCCTACTTTGTAGGGGTGGTGTTTTGTCTGGGCATGTCTCTGAGTGTGTTGTTTGAGACCCCTTTCATGTCGGGGGTCTGCCTACTACCCTACGTACACTAGTGCTGATAACATTGTAAAGACCTGTTTATGAGTAGTGGCGTCTGTATGCAGACACCTGGTTATCTATAAACCCTTTTTTGTAGTGGGTGTTTTTTGCTTGGCGTGTCTCTAGGATTGAGATTATAAAAGCTGGGGGGTGATGTATAGCTATCATTGTTAGCAGTGATTTTTGAACAGAACTTACCATGGCTG